>NW_012116788.1:729606-770418 GCF_000951035.1 Colobus angolensis palliatus | reverse complement strand
AAATCTAGATAAGTGTCTGAGTACTGCACTGTCCTTTATTGATTTCTCTAAACCTGCCTGCAATTTTGTAAACAATCATTTTATTAAACTCTCTTAACTTTGAGTAGATATAAATAAAGGTACGAAAAATTTTGTCACTACTATTTTCTTACAGAAATTACTAAAAATTTAACGTTGGAGCTCACGCCTGTAATCCCAGCACTTTGGGAGGCCGAGGGGGGCGGATCACAAGGTCAGGAGATCGAGACCACGGTGAAACCCTGTCTCTACTAAAAATACAAAAAGTTAGCCAGGCGCGGTGGCGGGCGCCTATAGTCCCAGATACTCGGGAGGATGAGGCAGGAGAATGGTGTGAACCCAGGAGACGGAGCTTGCAGTGAGCCAAGATCGCACCACTGCACTCCAGCCAGGGGGACAGAGCGAGACTCCCTCTCAAAAAAAAAAAAAAAAAAATTAACATTGGAATATATTAAATTTGTATATGACTTTGTATATTTCATTTATTTATTTATTTATTTATTTATTTATTTATTTGAGACAGAGTCTCGCTTTGTCACCCAAGCTCGAGTGCAGTGGTGCGATCTCGGCTCACTGCAACCTTCACCTCCCAGGTTCAAGCGATTCTCCTGCCTCAGCTGCCCAAGTAGCTGGGATTACAGGCACCCGCCACCATGACCGCTTAATTTTTGTATTTTTAGTAGAGATGGGGTTTCACCATGTTGTCCAGGTTGGTCTCAAACTCCTGACTTCAGGTCATCTGCCCTCATCGGCCTCCCAAAATGCTGGGATTGCAGGCGTGACCACAGCACCCAGCCGTACATTTATTTTAAAATGTTACATTTCACAGTTAGACTATCAAAATACACCAGCACTCTCCAAGTCCCAATCCCAAGGATCTGATATGCCTTTAAAAGGCAATTAAGGTGGGCTACGCATGTGCTATTTGAGAATGCTCTCCTGAAAGTATTCAATTTTATTTTACAGACAAAATACTTAGTATATTAAAACTATCATGGTAAACAAAACTTGGCTGCTTCCTCCAGATGACAGTATAATTTCTCTTACGAATTTTTCATACCTGGCATTACATCTACAGTTTCTGTTTCTCATTACAGAGATAATCAAATATGTATCCTCTTCCACTGGATAATATTCTCCAATGTAAGCTATTATTGCAAATAAAAAAATATTAATGAGAAGCAAGGGTATCAATGTAAATACCAGGTTTTGTGTTTGTATGGCATTTTGGTTGGCAATTAATAACTTCAGAGGAGTTATCACTGGGCTATTTATTAAAAAAATAGAATTTAGTACGGAATGCCGTCATAAGAAAGAGTATGTATTAGGAAGGTACAAATGCCTAGAAATGGTGTAGAATGTGAGATCATCATGGTCAGACCTAACGTTCAGTGAAACATTTTTCATGGAAGTATATGCCTACGATTTTTTCAAAGAAAATCTGTGCACTCTTTATTCATCAATAGTAGTTAGTAAACAATTTTTCTGTTTAATAACTTTTAAATAGCAATTTAAATCTGTGCTCTCTACTGGGCATACAAATTTGTGCAAGGAGTAGTTTCTGTACTCAGGAAGCTTATCATCTAGAAGAAACAGACAATCAGTAAGAGTAAATATTACAAAAAGTGCATAAAATAATAGATGAAGTATCCAAGATACATGCTTAAACCTTGAGGTACAAATAAGTTGAGTGAGGCAATGAAGACTTATTAATGGAAAGTAGCATCAAAATTAAATACACGTTTGAAAGATTAGAAGACAAATTACATGGAAGTAGATAGCAGTTTCCTAGGCAGAGAAAATGGTGTATGCAGAAGCCTTAAGAGAGAAATCATGGGAAATGCAAGTTAATGAAAGAAGTCTATTATGAAGAGAAGATCTATTTAGATAATAGAAGAAGAGAGCATTAGGTCTGCTGCTACTTCTCCAGAAGTGTAACTATTGCACCAAAAGAAAGAAGATTCTCTGGAACTGCATAGTATTTGTTGCCATCATTCATGTCTTGCTTGCCTGCTGATCTTTCTCCTGCATGTCTACACCACCAGTGTGGCTCTCTCTGGCCTTCTTCAGGGTTTCTAAACTTTTGTATGAGCACCTAGTGGAAGTCCAAGGAAAATATCTTGCAAAAGTTTACGCACTCCCCTTGTATCAGGGGCTTCAGGATATTCTAGACTGACAAGCTACCCACATTTGATGTTTAGAAAATTGTTCAATTTCTTTTTACCCTCTTGTGTGTTGGCTTTGCTCATTGTCCCAGCTCTTCTGTCCTTCCCTAAAGTTCAGAATACTCAGTTGCCTTATGACCTCAGTTCTTTGAATGACTCGATAAAAGCTATAATCTTGACGTTTATCCAACTTTTTCTCACTCTTATGGGGGGACTGACATTTTTGAAAGTCATTCATCTTAAAAGAATGAATATATGATTTTAGGAATATTAGTCTCCTTTTGGTGTGGGAAGTGAACTGCAATTTGGAGTCAAGGAGAGAAGTTATTTGTACCGTGGTGTAAAACAGGTAAAAAAGCATTATAGTCTAGATGAGAGGAATACTACTAAAAGTGGGAATAATGTATATGAATTCAAGAGAGATTCAGAGGGGAAAATTAATAAGGGTCAATAATTAATTAGAGATTTGACAGAGAGAAAAATTCAAAGACAATTTTCAGGTTTTTGGCTTATAAATAAAGGAGAGTTTTGAGCTACTGGATCTTTTTCTCATTTTATATTCCTGATTTTCTTTTTTTGCAATCACAAATTGTATTTTTTAATTAATATGTTGGAACCAAAGAATAATAACTTGTCAGTTCAATCAAAAACATATGTGCTTATGTTACCAATGCAAGTGCTTTGTGAAAGTTATTTTTTCTTTTTAATTGTATGCGTACTTATGTGCCAGACTCTTCTAGTCACATCTTTTGTTCACATAAAAGGGCTCAATTTGTTCAGGGATTTTCCCTCATACTTTTCACTTTTCTGGGAGACATCAAATTTTGATTTCTTTATCTGACTCTAAAACTCAAATAGGAGCTTGGCCTGTGTTTGTAAAGCTCAATTTCTCCAAAATCAGTTTAGAAACAAACTGGAGTTTCACCTGGACAATTTGGTTTTATTTCATCAAAGAAATCCAGAAGCAGACAGTATTTAAAGCAGTTAAAATGTATTGTATTCAGGACCTATTTCAATAGGGGTGAAAATACCTCAGTATGGAACTAGGCTCAATTCTGAATACAGCGTGGACAAGTGAGGATTTATAACTAAGAAGCAGAGGAGGGTTCAGAAGATGGTAACATCAGGGATAAAGTGGGGTGGGTTGTGGGGGGGAATTCTTGCTGAAGGCAGGCCAGGTTAATTAGACATCATCTAAGGGGTGGTAGGGGCTGAAAACTTTGATCAGATATTGAGGATGATCAGATATAGGGGTGGGATTCTGACTAAATCAACTTGACAAGATTCTTGCTAAAACTGAGTGATGTACAGATGAACATGAAAATCCAAGGGTTGAAGTTTAATTAAGAAGAGAACTCGGAGGAGCCTGACTAAAGTTTGGTGAAGGGAGACCATCTTGGTAATTGAAAGAATGACATTCCTGACTTGTATTATAGACAGATGACTTATAAATTCTTCATAAAAAGTTGTTTTGTCCTTAGGAGTTTTATAGTACTTAAATCAAAAGCAACACATATTAATTAGGTCTAGCATTAATTTCCATTGAAATTGAGTCAGAGTAGTTCTACAAATTTGTGAGCTGGAAAGAATCAATTACTTATTCTGTCTCTCAGGATTAAAAACGATGCAGCATTTCAAATTATTCTTGACTTTTAGGTTTTTTGACATGGCCAGGCTACTTTGCCTCCTCCCAAAGGATGGCATGGAACGTACAAGTAATCTTGTCAGTACAGGGGCGTGTGGCTGTTTATCAAGGTGCAGTCTGTCAGCAAGGTTTTTCAACCAGCTGGGAACATGTAGCCCTCATGCAGAGCAGGTATGGCTGATGGACAATGGTGAGCAGTGAGAGATAGGAAATCGATGTATTAAACTGGGTCAGGAAATTTAAAATCTAAATACTATTCTCAGTTGCTTATTATTCCTATAAGACTCCCAAAGGAAATAAGAGCAGGGAAAACAAATATTTTATTAGTTACACTAGAACTTAAATCCAGGCATCCTTCTGTATCTCTAGACCCCATACTGTCCTAGCATTGATATTAAGGCTGGATAAATTATTTTTGCCATGCTTTACTCTGGTTCATCCTTGGCTTTTAGAGAGTGAGACAGGAGTGAAATGTCTGTAGAAGTGAAAGGGATCCTCTGGATTCTTTTTTAACATCAGACATCAAATTATAACAGTTCTAAAAGTCAGGATTGTGAAATTCTTAGTTACCAACACAAAAGTGAGGTGTGTTAGAGTAGAACAAATCAGCTTAAAATCATAAAAATTTGTCTTTTAAAATGTATATATAGTGAGGAGTTTTCAAGTAAATGATTAAAAACTATTTAATAAACTAGTATTAGAATACTTGACAAATAAAATAAAGATAAGCCGACATTTGTATTTCTTAGAAATGTGACTTTTATTTTCTCTACATTTTATAGTGTACTCACATAAAATGAGAATCAAACTAATTAAAGACTAAATGAGAATTCACTATGTAAAACTTTAAAATGCTAAAAAAGAACCAGAAACAAAAAGCCTAAAGGTATAAAAAATACATTTCCTTATTTTTCTTTTTATTTTTATGGATTTTGATCTCATTCAGCTGTCACTCATTCTCATTATTTTGGGCACATTCTTCAAGCAATCTAAATTGTTCCCACAGTGGCAGCCAAAGCAAATAAACAGTCGAACACTGAAGAGTGTGTGATTTCACCAGAGACCTTAAACAATAGAGTGGCCCAGAAGTTTTCTATTAAATGAAAAGAGGTAGGAAACCTCAATGGCAGCTTTAAACATAGAAGGCAAACAAACATTCTTTGTAGTTTCCCTTCAATGTGTCCCATTAAAACCCAAACATCCTAACGATCCCAAATAAAAAACAATAACAAGGAAAATCTTCTTGCTATGCACTAGATAAGAATTATATTTTAACATGCAGAAAGTTGTACTTTGAAATGCAATGTAGCTCACTTCATATAAGTTTAAAAGAGGTGAAATCCTTAGCAAAAGAATAAATATATTTTATTTAACCTTTTAAAATTATGAAATATGTGTGCTTAACTGAAATTTTATTTTTTCTAGGTTTTTGCTTTATAACGTGAAGTATCACAAATCATTTCACAAAGAAAAATAACTACAAAATGAAGGCTTATACAAGTTATTTTTTAAAAAATTAGGAATCATACTTTCCATATCTCTGAACATCCACATTGTCATGTTTTCCTACCTCCAAGAGCCAAGTTAAATCCAAACTTAAATATTTGAAAGTTTTTATTTCTGATACAGAAAAATAAAAAGTGTATACATTGTGTAAGTGAAATATTAAAATGACTTAAAATTTATGAACTCTTGTCCAAAGACCAAAATTGTAGACTCAACCACTACGGTCTATTCACTTGAAGTAGGAAAAAACTTAAATTTAAGTTCTATTGTTAGGTGAAATGATTTAAAACTAATACACATGTAGATTAAGAGTTTGTTGTAAATAAATGTAATACTCTTTCATTTTTATGTAAATATTATAGCCAAATAGTTTCTTTCTCAGCTTTCTTTACATTAGAAACAAATTAATCAGTATTTGCAAATCTATTCAGTATGTATCCATTTGTTTATTTTTCCTAAAATTTTTCCATAAATTATCTCCCGTAAGTAAATGAACATAAGAAAATAACAAGTAAAAATTTCAATAATGATTCACACTTTAACACAAATTACTTTTGTTGAAAAATAATGCCATGAGGAAGCTCAAATTATGAAAATGTTAAAATTCTAATCACATATTAAAATTTTCTAAATATCAAGTACAAAATGTTGCCTTTTGCTCTGAATTTAATTAATTTTATTTGAAAAAGTTTTAGGAAGCAAAATAACAGTAAGATAATTTTATGTATTTTAGCAAATAATGAAATGCTTTGAAAGCAGTGAAGAATTAATAATATTTTGCATTTTCTTTATAACATGAAAGTTAATCTACACCTTCTTTCTATGTATTTAGTACTGACCTTTGATTTCATTACATCAAACCATATTGCACTTTTGTAAACACTTCATTTATTCTACTATTCTCATTTTAATTTCAGATACAGGAGAAAAATAATTAAATCATTTAAATAGCTTTATTTTTTTAATTACAAAAGTAATACAAACTCATTATAGATGGAATAGCAATACTGATCATTAAGATCAAGAAAAAAATGATTTATGATTCACCACTTATATTCTTAACATGTTATTTTGTGTTTTATTTATTAATAAGTATTTGTACATCTAAAAATAGATTCTTTATGTAAATTTTTTAAAAATAAGCAAATATGTAATAACATAAAAGTATGAAAAAATAGATTGTATGTTCCGTGTCATGTCAGGGGTCACCAAGATTATCCCCAGCTTTGAGTACTCATGAGAATGAGTCAACAGGTAATACATTTAAGACTATGATTTCTTACAGAAAACGATACAAAGAAAAATCAGCAATGGAAAAAAGTACATGAGGCAGAGCCCAGGAAAACCATGTGCAAGCTTCCAAGGGTCCGCTCCTTAGCAGAGTTACACAGGATTCAGGACAACCTTAATTCCATGAGCAATGAGTTTTGACAGCGCATGTGAAATGTTGTCAACTAGGGAAGTTCTTAAGAGATTAAGTACCCAGGATTTTTACTGGTAGTTGAACATGTAGGCACCCTGCCTAGTACATACCTGAATTACAGACTTCCAGAAGACAAACAGATGTTCATTATAAACCACATTTCTTGCACAGTTTACGCAAATGAGCCACTCTTATCTGTCTTGGTGGGAACCTTCCTGAAATCTACATTCCCAGATGTCAGCCAAGAGTCAATTTTGTAAACATGTCTTTCAAAGAATAGCAGCAAGGTCTGCTATGCTAACTCTTTTCTGCGCATTTTTATATTATGTTGTTGATTGTTTATTTAATTTTTAATATCTGAACCTCTTTCAATGTCAATAAATACTATATTTAATGACTGCACTGTTTTGAATTTTATGCATATACCATTGCTTAGTTAATAATTTACTGGTGGACTTTCCGATGTGGGTTCATATTTTCACTGTAATAAACAAAAAGGCAATGAACATTATAATTCTTTCCTTGGGACAAATTCCCAAAGAAAGATTGCATGTTGTAAAGGGTTTTGATTAATACTATTCAGCAGCCCAAATTGGCCTCCAGGACTCAGAATTTCTCACTATTGAAGAAGGATACACGTGGTAACACTTTCTTCTATATTAGTACAGAATGGATTTTTTTTAACCTTCAGTAACAAGTTTTTAGGAACTTATTCAAACGAATAAAATCTTATACACTAATGGATGTTTATAAGACCTTTTAAACCTCGCATTTTAAATATTCTAAGATTTGATTTGTTTTTAAGGTTGAAGAGTTGAGTTTTTAAAATAACAATTACATTATTTAAATATATTTGATGGGAAAGTAAAACCTGTTTCCAATTACATTATATATCAAAATGTAGGATATAATTTATTATTTGTGATTTTTTTTTCCCCCAAGAATTAAGCTTGCTTTTTCCCTAATTACTCTGTTATTGGGAGCTTTTCTTTTGATGCTATTAAATACTTTTGAGGGTTAATTCTTTTGGGGAAAACGCCTACAGCATGACCTCAAATATTTCAAGTATTTGTGTTGATATAAGCTGTTTGTATGCAAGTTTATAACTGACTGTGATAAATCTCTCTCAATCCCACTACTAGCTTGAAAAAGCAATCTAATTCTGTATCAAAGTATATTTTCATTTTAAATTCAATAGTCAAGTTTGTTTACTTTAAATTTAAAGGGTTGATTAAGCAAGTTGAGAAGTAGAATAGTCCCAATAAAAAGCGCAAGGTTTCTCTTTGTTTAGAAATTACTAAAAATATTTGAAAATATTGTCATTATTTTCCTAAGAGAGAAAAGAAAGCAAATGACAGGTATAATGATGAGAGCTACACAATAGCTATGATTATAATGGAAATCAATGAGGTCTAATTTATTCTGCATCACATTATAAGAACAGGGGATATTCTGAACTGGAAAGGCAATAAATTAGAAGTAGATATTAACCTTTTTAAAAAATACAGAGTGTGAGATAGCCAAATAGTGCTTGGAAAAAACAATGAATACTTAAACATTAGTAAATATTTAATACTAAAAATCCTTGAAACTCTGAAAGAAGTTTCTTTTCAGTGAATAGTTTGCACATAATCCAAGAGAATGTATAATAAAGAATGTTTGCTTGGCATTTAGAAAGCCACTCTAAGTTGGTAGCTTAAATGAAGACTTCTATATTTGGAGGAAATTATTCTAAATTAATTCAAGAACGAGTTCACAGGGTGTGCTTTTTGACAGTTATGAAAGAGTTCTATTGCACCTGATTAGGAACATTTTCCCCTTGTATAAAGTTGTCTGCTATTTTGCTTAGTTTGTGGTAAGTAATTTGCATAAATCCATAATGTAGCTGTTAGATTCTTTTTTCTTGTAGCATTATAATGCTAATCAAGCAGTGAAAAAAAGAATTAAAAAAATCTTTTTAGGCCCAACGCCACTACACTTGACATCTACATACTCCCTGTGATAAATATAGCATGAGACTTTCTATGGTAATGCTTTCATGATCTTCACTTCTGGGCATTAGTGCTACACAGTATTTGCAGAGGACCATAATATGGAAGTTAGAGAGATGTTTTGTAGTGTGTAAGGGACTCTCCTTTTATTTACATGGGTGGGAGCAGATTGTGTGTAAATAGTTAAATTAATGTTTAAAAGCTTATAGGCATTATTAGGCAGTCATTTCCTCAGCATTTTTCATTTAAAAGTCCTCTATTAAAATGTTTAAGTGAAACTGAGATATAGAAATGTGAACATAAAAAATAGATTAACTTATCAGCCCTTTAAATTGTTTATAATTTCCAACCTAGAAAAAAAATATTTTAAATTAATCATCCCCAAGATTTAAATCTATAAGTTTTTTAACTGCTCGTGATATTGGAAAAAAAAAAAAAAAAAAAAAAGCAGTTACCACAAACAGCAGTTTGACTTTCACAAATGTAAAATTTACTCATATTAAAAACTATAGTGAGAAGCAAATACAGGATGAATACAAAACAAATACAAACATACAAGCTGATAAAATATAAATGTTATCATACTTATTTAATCTTGTCTTAATAAAGCACCTTTATGTTGACAGGCATAGAATAAGCAGTCATATTATATTTAAACAGATTCTAGAGCACTAATCAGAAATTATTTTCTTTTCACATTTATTTTTTCCTTTTAAAATATAATTTTACCTACAATAGGACTACAAGCTGTATCTATGAATATAAGTTGGACTGAGGTAAGGAGGCAGCCAAGTTCTTAATGAATTTTACAACGTGTCAGGAAAAACATGAGGCAGTGCAATTCAGAAGTGATTCTTAAAAGATCATCTAAAAAGTCACTTTTCTTTCAATTGATGAAGGAAGATTTTAGTATACTGTAAAAAGAATAAAAAAGAAAATTTCAGAGGAGAAAAATATATTACACGGAGATAAATCTATAAACAAAAACGGCCGGGCACGGTGGCTCCTGCCTGTTATCCCAGAACTTTGGGAACCCGAGGTGGGTGAATCACGAGGTCAGGAGAATGAGACGATCCTGGCTTACACGGTGAAACTCCGTCTCTACTGAAAATACAAAAAATTAGCTGGGTGTTGTGGCGGGCGCGGGTAGTCTCAGCTACTCGGGAGGCTGAGGCAGGAGAATGGCGTGAACCCAGGAGGTGGAGGCGGAGCTTGCAGTGAGCCGAGACTGGCTACTGCACTCCAGCCTGGGCGACAGAGGGAGAGTCCGTCTCGGAAAAAAAAAAAAAAAAAGGCAAGTATGCAATGAGAGAAGAGGTGAGTCCATGAGCAATATGGCACATCAAATTGTCAAAGAACAAAATTTCAACAAATTGAGTTTTAAAGATGTAATTGGCTTTCTTAGCAACCTATAAACTGGGCAGCATCCAATGTACACAATTGACAGAAGCTCTATTAGTCAGTTTTTGTAAGGTAGCTTGAGTAAGAACAAGGAAAGGTCATAGCACAAAAAGCAGATCTGCTAACATCAGATTGCTTCAGGTTACTTTCTTTGTAAGGGTTAAAACAGAGGGGACTTACTTATCAGGCTGGCTCAAGTTGACTGGGCCTCTTGCTTTGTAGCTACAACCTTCTTATTCTTTTGAAAACTAGCCTTTTTGGTGATTTTCTTGGTTTCTTTTTTAAGTTTCAGTTTCGTAATGTGGCATGTAACATGAGTGACATTATTTTGGTTTGGTCTGTTGGGGACTAGTACAGGAGCTCAGTCTAAAACAATGGCCTCTCATACATTTAATTTAACAAAATAAAGGGCTTACAATTGTGAATAACATGCAAAGTTATCAATCCATCCTGGACTGGAAGAGAAGAGGATTCTGAGATTCTTTCAGTGTTTTTGTTTGTTTGACTTTGGTTCTGTAACCCTTTCCCATATAAATATGCACACACACACACGCACACACACACACTAATCAAAACTACATTTTAAAAGCCCCAACTGTTCTTAAAAACAACATTCAAAACATCTATATGTGTACATGCAGAAGGATTGATTGATAGGATAACTGAATACACATCTAGAAAAACATATAATAGTGCTGTTTGCTATTTTTTGTTTTACTATATCTTTAGCAAATTATTATGTATTTAATTTTGAGGTAACTATATATAAAAGAATGTTATTCACAGGTCTTACATGTAAAATTATATGTGTTTTGGAAAAAATATATACATCCTTATAATCAACACCCTAATTAAGATATAGACTATTTCCTTCAAATCAGAAGCTTGCCTCACATCTTTTCTAGATCAGTCCATACCCTTCATGAGCAACCTACCATTCTTTTTAATTTTATTAATATGTTAGTTTTTCTTGTTCTGAAATCTTACTATTTTTGTGTTTGTTTAAATCAAAGACTGAGTGGCACTTTTATCAGACACTGAATCCAGTGTCTGATATAAGCAAATCTTTGTTTGTTTTGGTTTCTCTCTCTTTCTTTTAATGATTCCATTTTCTTTCTGTTTTATGTTTGTACTAGTAACTTTGAACTGAGATTTCATATCTGGTAGAACTATTCCACTCTTCACTTTTCTTATTCTATTTTTTCTCCCAGTCATTCTTTTTGATGTTCACTCTAAAATTAGCCTCTATCACTTAAAAGCAAATAAAAAATCAAATAAATTTTTATTTGTGTAAAATTACACATAAAGATCAAATTTTAGGATGCATTTGTTATTAAAGACCAGGATATATTTCTCTATGGATCTTGATTATTTTTTCTAAGTAATATTTTAATATGCTTTTTTCATATTTGTGTTAGTGTATTTTTTTGGTGGACTTTTTATTCCTTTTGAGGCCTGTTTTGTAGTCAATGTTTTCTTAACAGTTCGAGAGAATAAAGACAGTTCAGGACCCATCCAAGGCAACCACAGGCTCTCCCCGACTCCCCTTTTACTATGGTTCCGTTTCTTACTTAATTAACAAGAACTCTTTCATGATTGAGTCATCTTCTGTGGACTTGCAAACAAATGAGGCCTGGAGAATAGAAAGATGATTCTGAAATATTCCAGGCTCTGAAAGAGAGAAATAAACCACATTTATTTACTTCTGGGGTTCAGGCTGAAAGCAGTCAAATCTTGAGACAATGATGAGAATGCAGGTATTCTTAAAGAAAGCTTGTATTGTGAAAATTAGGACAATAAGGAAAAGGGGCACTGGATCATGAGTAACTTGGGAAAGGATCTCTTTATATCTTTATCAGGTGCCAGGGAACAAACTGATGTTTTTTCTGGAACTTTGACTGAAGGCTGGAAGCTTGCCTGACTGTCCACCACACACTTACCAGGACAGACTGCTATATGGCAAAAATAACAAAGCCACCATATAAGCCATCACAACTCTTGTTCCTGTACCACTAAGTAAAACAAAAGAATAAATAAGCAATAGAAAAAAACATAGTACTAACCTACTAAACTGTAGGGTTTTAGCAGAAGGTGGCAGGGAGAGAATGAATCAATGAATGAATGAAAAATAATTATTAGAATACCCTAAACAGGTGGAATTCAATGAAACAACATTGCTGACAACAACTAATAAGAACATGAAGAAAATAAATAAGTATATACAGAGACTTGATTATCATATAAACATTATTTTCTGGAATGAAAAATTTGTTTTTTAAATGTAAAAATCCTATAGATAAAATGGAGTGTATATTTACTATTGAGATTTGAATTGTGGCCTGGAGGAGCCTGGAGGAAGTGGAAAAAGTACTGAAAACACAGAGCAAAAATATTGTTATGGGAATCATGAGGGAAGAGATGAGAGAATCAGAAGATCCAGAAAAATTAATCTGGAAATAACTGGCTACTAGAAGGAAAAATATAGGAATAATTGAGCTTGAGACTATAGCTAAAATATAATAAAATAAAAATAACAAATAGACTGGAGAAATTTTAAAAATGTACTGCACATTTTTAATCTGCCTCTATTGATTAGAAAAGCAATACAAAATCATATTCTGAAATAATATTAGCCTATAGGAATAGAAATTATTCTAGTTTCTGGAAGAAAAGAAGTAAAAATAAAAGAGAAATTAATAAATTAAGGTGGTCTTGGAGCTTTCCTCTGTATCACATTTGAGGAATTGAGATAAAACAACAATCAAATACCAACCAAGATAACATTTAGCTGTTGGGGCTAAAGGTAAATATTTGCAGATATACAAAGATTCAGAGAATGTATCGCATATATATTCAATATGAGGTAAACTGTTAAAGTAAAGCATCTAATCAAGCAAAAATGAATTAGAACACTGGTCTCAATGTAATCAATATAGAAACACATAAATGAGTAGAAGAAGTAAATCATGAGTTCTTGTGAATTTGTGAATTTATATATGTAAAATATACAATTTGGAATTGAGATCTTAAGCAAAATTATCATAAAGTTATTTTATCTATTATCATTAGAATGAAGCCCTGAAGAAATAGAGCATCTTGGTGTGTGACACTTAGTATGTTATTTTCATGTACTACTAGAGAAGTAAATATTTTGAGTCTCATCAAGAAGGAAGTAAGTTAAACTGATTATAACTGTGTGGATTTTTGCATTATTTGAGAGCACTGCATCCAAGGGGCCATCTGTTATACCTTACATGTCACGGATATGCATTTTATTACAATTTTCAAGAGATGCAATTAAATTATTATTCTAGCAAAATATAGTATGATAATTTTCTGACTGACTTAATGTAATTTTTTAAAATTTTTAATTTTTGTGGGTAGATAGTAAGTGTACATATTTATGGGGTACAAGAGATGTGTTGATACAAGAATGCAATGTGTAATAATCACATCATGAATTTGGGGGTCTCTCTCCCCTCAAGCATTTGTGTGTGTGTGAGTGTGTTACAAACAATCCTATTATAGTCTTTTAGTTATTATAAAATGTGCAATAAAATTATTATTGACTATACTCATCCTTCCGTGCTGTCAAATACTAGGCCTTATTTATTCATTTTAACTAGTTTTTGTATCCATTAACCATCTTTACCTCCCCAACATTCCCCACTTCCCTTCCTGGCCTCTGGTGATTATCCTTCTATTCTCTATCTCCATAGTTAAATTGTTTTGATTTTTAGATCACACAAATAAGTGAGAACATGCAATGTTTGTCTTTCTGTGCCTGGCTTATTTTCCTTAACGTAATGATCTCTAGTTCCATCCATGTTGCTACAAATGACTAAATCTCATTCTTTTTAATGGCTGAGTAGTACTGCATTGTGTATATTAAACAGAAAGTGGCAGGTAGGAATAGTGGCTCATGTCTGTAATCCTAGCACTTTGGGAGACTGAGGCGAGAGGATCCCTTGAACCACAGAGTTTGAGAACAGCCTAGGCAACTGAGTGGGAATGCCTATCCACAATAATAATCATAATCATAATCATAATCATAATAAATTAGCCATACATGGTGGTACATGTCTATAGTACCAACTACTTGGTGGCTGAGGAGGGAGGATCGCTTGAGCCTGGCAGATTGAGGCTGCAGTGACCTGTAGTCTTGCTACCACACTGTAGCTTGGGTGACAGAGTGAGACCCTGCTTCAGAAAAACAAACAAAAGCCAAAATCCAAAAAAGTGACCAAATGGGCTAGTCACTATAGACTCGGTAGTTTATGAACAATAGGAATTTATTACTCACAGTTCTGGAGGCTAGGAAACCCACGGTCAATGTGCCATCAAATTTGGTGTCTGGTGAAGTCTCTCTTCTTGGTTTTTAGATTGCTGTCTTCTTGCTTTATCGTCTCAAGATAAATACACAAGAGAGCTCTCCGGGATCTCTTGCTAAGGGCAAATCCCATTCATGAAGCTTATGACCTTATCAATTATTACTTCCTAAAGGTCCTACCTCCTAATGCCATCATATTGGGTGTTAGGATTTTAACGTATGGGTTTAGGGGAGATACACACTTTCAGTCAATAGTATTTTGGTCCAATAATTGCTCAACTGTGTTCTTCTTGTCCGCTGCACAGATAATATAAACTTATTGAGACAGCAGTGTTTCAATAGGGAAATAATTTAATAACTCCAGGGCCAGCCAAGTGGAAGGATGGGAGATATTTCTCAAATTTGCCTTCCAAAACACTCAGAAGGTAGAGTTTTTAAGGATAATTTGGTAGACAGGGGGTTAGAGAATGGGTGCTGCAAATTATATCATAGGAGTGCCCAAACTCTCTTTGCATTCTGAATCAGTTTCTGGGTCGGGAGGTCAGAGGACTGGCCATGCTGGTTCTTTGTTAAGAGTCATGGGTCCTGGTGAAGACAATCAGTCACCAGCATGCAAAAGTCTGAAAAATATCTCAAAGACCAATGTTAAGTTTTGACACTAATGATATCATCTATAGTAGCAATTGGGGAAGTTATAAAAATCTTGTGATATATGGAGCAGTAAACAATTATAGAAAGGTAAGCTAGGGGGTAATGACTGGTCATTGTTTAACTATCTATATCTTAGCAGAGTTCAGCTTTCTCACATCATCTTGATCTTGTGGCCATTTATTTGTCGTAAAAATAAAAGGTTTTGGTCCCCAAGCAAAAATTGAGTTAGTTACAAGAAGGAACTCTTATCTTTGTTTTAAAGTTAACAAAGGCAGTTGGCTTATGAGGTTAGAAGCAAAATGAAGTCGGTTAGGTTAGACTTCTCTCACTGTTATAATTTTTGTAAAGGTGGTTTCAGTCTCTCATAATTCATCTCCTTTTCCCATGCACAAGACATTCATTCCATACTAATAGCCCCAAAAGTCCAGCATCAACTTTAAGGTTTAAGTCCAAAACCTCATCAAAATCAAATATGAGTGAAAGTCAAGATATGAGTCATTGTAAGGCATACACATCTCCAGTTGTGAACCTCTAAAACCAAAGAAATTATGTGTTTCCAAAGTATAATAGTGGTACAGGCCTACAGTGGACATTTCCATCCCAAATGGGAGAAATAGGAAAGAGGCAATGAGTGACAAGTCCCAGATAAGTTCAAAACCTAAGGAGTCAACATTAGACCTTACAGCTAAAAAATCATCCTCTTCGGCTCCATGCTCTGCCTTCTAGATCCAGGGAGATACTGCCTCCCTAGGAGGGAGATACGGTTACCCAGCAGAGGTTACATCCCCAGAGCTTTGGATAACCTGCTCCCATAGCTTTATACAAAGTCCAACTGCCCTGTTGAATGGAAGGCCATGGTCCCCAATTTTGAAACCAAGGAGGCAGCCTTAATACTCTCTGAATTGCCTTCAGGGTCATTCTTCCTTTGGCATAGTGCATGTTCAAAGACAAATAGTAAGAGTTTCATCCTGTGAAATTCAAGAAATTCAAGGACCTTCCTTCATTACTTCTTGTCTCCTTCGTTTTCAGTTTAAACTGGCAGTTTTTCTGCTGAGGAAGCTGATTAAGTGTATGCTTCATACTGATGCAAATCTCTTTATCAATGAGAAACTTGGCTGCATCTTTAGTGCAAGTTACTGAGTCATTCCAAAACTAACTGTTAAGTTATAATGCAGGATTTGAACCCACACTTTTGCAGCTTGAAATCATTTACTTTTTAATACAAAATAATGCTTCTTACAAATGGTTTCATTCAGATTTTTTTTTTCACTTTTGCTTATATTAAATTTAATTTAGGTCGTTCTTATTTAGGATTTTTTCCAAGTAATATTGTTTACATAAACTTGTATTATTATTACTATTACTCCAAGTTATTTTAGAAAACTTTTATGTAGCCTAATCAAATCACTCATTTTATTGGGATATTAGCTGTGATGCAACTTCTAATAACAGTATCGGACAATTAACACCTCTGTAATGTAACATATTGCAAATTGAGCTGTGGTGACAAGAAGTCATGGTAGCAAACTAATTAACAGAATGAAAATGATTCTTGCTTAATAAATATTTAAGAGGAAATAAAATTTAGCAGTGAAAAAACTGATATGGCTTTATGTTCAGCCAATTTAAATACTGAATGTGTATTAGTAGGTGAGAAGGGGACTTATGTGTATAACTAACGTAAGTTAAAAGTTGCTTCTTTTGACAGTCACAAGAAGCATTTCTTTAAAGATTTCTTCTTTAAAGGAAATGGGTAGACTTAAAGTTTCTTTAAAGATATGTGAAATATCTTTAAACCTTTCTTAATCAGAAGTCTTTTAGTAGCAAGTGACAGAAACCCATATTATAAACGTTTTAGCAAAAGAAAACAATACAAAAACAGGACTTTCTTGGTGTCTCTATCTGGGAAGTGTAAGGGTCATGTTATCTTCAACCACAGCTGGACACAAGGACTAACACAATGTTTTCAGGGTTTTGTTTCTTCAGGGGGTGATGTACATGTTTGCTGAGTCCTCGCTGTTACTTCTCTATTCCATTCATCTCCATCCTGCAACTTACCTTCGCAGCCCCAGTGACATGTCCACATGTCAATCCTGAGAGGGATACTGAATAATTGCATATGTTTTTAAACAAATCTGTTTATTTAACAAATACATATCACATTCTATATTTCAGACATCCTTCTAAGTATTACAAACATTAACTTATCAATCCTTGTAACAATGTAAAGATAGATGTACTATTGTTTTCTTCCTTTTACCTACGAGGGAGCTGAGACAGAGGCTAAAGTCACACTTTTCCTGAGTGGCATAGCCAGGAATAGAACAGTGCAGTCTGAAAATTCTATACTGATTCTCCATGTAGGACAAAAAAAAAAAAAAAAAATGTTGCTGATGTCAAAATGTTGTTCTAATTAGGTCACTATTAGGCTAAATTTACGTCTGAGATTGAGGTAATTGTCACTACTGGGATTAGAGAAAAATGAGAAGCAAACACTTCCCATATGCTGAGCAGAAAAAAAAAGTCAATAGATGTTCACAAAAATAAAAGAGTGATATCTTAAGTTTCTACATACATACATATGCATATTCATAAACATACATCATGTATATCTATGTGTATTTTATATATATGTATATTTCTATTTGAGGATTAGATGATGTTTTGCCATATATAATATGGGCTAAGTAACAAATGTTAATCGTAAAAATATAGCAAGAATATGTATAGTGGTATATTCCTGAAACTATAACGGAAGATTATCAAGCTAAGTGAGTTTCTGTTTATTTACTGATAATTAAATATGATTGTGTTGTCAAATATATGGACAATTTAAACCCCAGAAAAAAGCTGTTCTGTTTCTTTGTGTTCTTTCCTCCATTTAATCACAAATCTTCAATTATTTTAGCCAGTATTAAAAGAGAACATTTGCTGATGAGACATCAGACAAGGTATTAGATTCTAATGAAATCTTCCCTGAACCATTCTAAATAAGATGACTTGTTATTATAGTTTAATTATACTTCTTGAATTGTAAAAAATAGGCTGCCATAGTAAAATCCATGTGCATTTTCAAAACTCCTGTAACTTAGTGTCTCTATCTGAACTCTTTGCAGAATGTTTTCCTCCTTTTCCACTTTTAATCAGTCCCTTTTACCCGTTTGCGGTGATGAATGTGAATGAGTTAATCTCCTTCCACTCCTTCATTGGGTGAAGATAATGATTATCTGTGTGCTTTGAGGTCTGTATCCTGACTCTGTAGACACACCTATTTGCAGCCAATGAGAGCATGTCCCCAAGAAATGTGCTTTGTTCTTTCAACTAACTTGCTTCTTCCATGCCACAATCTGGGTCTCAATAATGGGTGGGGTAAATAAAGGCTGTGTTACAGTCCTTTCTAAACTGCTGCTGAATAGCACATGCTAGTGATGATAGTGATCACTTCCCTACCCTCAGAGTCCTGAATATTTAGTCGTTTTTTTGTTATATGACTTTATTTTGAATACTTAAGTTTTTTATTTCCTGTGTCCAAAAAAATAAAAAAATCATGAATTATTTGGAAGCTCCCTTTATGTGAGTACTTAGTGGATGATGAATTAAAATATAGATAAAGGAGAGATCTTATACTGCAAATAGAATAATTCAAATTATTCTTTAAAATTATAGAAATTAGCAGTGCTTACCATCAACTGGACCTGAGTTACTTTTTTTGATATACTATTTACTGATAAGACCCTGAATCCTTTCATCTGCGATGTGGAGATAATACCTATGCTTTCATATCTAAGAATTAAGTGAGGCTTTATATACTAATCACATAGCAAGTAATAGTAACACACATTTATTAGTAAATGACATTTATTTTTATTTTCTTTGCAACCTAGTTTACAACCTTATTGATAGGAACTCCATTTTCTTACTTAGGCTTCACTCTCATCACTCATCCCAATAGCCTTTCATAGGCTTTCATTCTCTCATTTTGACAAACTCATTTGACAAACTGAACTATTTAGAGTCCTCCAAAACGTCAGCCTTTTTCTCCTACCTAACATCTATTTATGCCCTGGAGTATCTATGCTTAGATTATATTGCTGCAAAGAGAGTAAACTGTGAAGGAATCTTTTCAGGTATTTTAGTTCTTAGTAAATTTGGCATAATTGGCCCCAAATTTGGAACTCTGTAATCTGGTATGTCAGGAAAAAAATAGAGTTATGATGAGTCAGTAAATAAAATATTTTATCCAGCATCAAAAATTTTTGGATTTTATTATTCATATGATATTATATAAGCTAAACGTGTAAAATGAAGTCAAGAAGAAACTTAATTTGTGCATGAGAACCAATAATAGTTTATAAGAGAAAACAAATCTTGCCATGTCCCACAAAGTCTCCCTGACATAATTGTTTATAGTGAAGACACTTTTGGGTAAGATGTGCTGAGACTTTCTCATACTCTTCATTTTCACTGTAGAATTATTTGTTTAAATATTTTATAAATGGGTATAACAAAGTAGATAAATTAAAGCTGTTCTAGTGTTTGTTTTTCTCCTCTTTTCTGATCTTTGATGTCGACTTTCAGGGACATTCCCTAGATAAACATTTTATATCACCCTTCTTTTAGTTTTTAAGTATGATTTAAACCAAAAAGGTTTTCTTTAAAGATGTTTCAGCAGATTGACTTGAAATAGAGAACTGGCCTAAGGAGAGTCCATTCTTAGCCTATCCTGAGGAAATCTGTTTACTCAGAAATTTTGTCTCAGCATCACACTGTGCCCTTAGCAATGTGAACTAAAAGACACAGAGACTAAGAGCAGCAAGAACTTGATCTAGAAGGCCACACAGGACTGGATTGCGATGTTGAATATGGGCAAAATGGATAAACTAAGTGAGCTAGTCAAGGAGGGTGAAGAATGGAGCAGATGCACACATGCATAGGTGGAGGTGACAGATACCTTGTGGGCTCTCTCTAATGGAGGATTGGATTGCTCTCAGTTTTTAATGAAGTTCTTCGTCTTTAAGTAAATTGTGCATCAGGTCTGGTATTTCTTGGGCTATCTCAGATATCTGCATTTATACACAAACTATAACTTTTATTTCATCCATGATGAGTGGAGGTTTGTTTCTTCTAATCAAAGGGATCTACACTAAAAAAGACATTTGAGCTATAAATGTGTTTGCAAGCAGTGAGATCTAGAAAACATTGAGAGATTGGTTAAGGTATCATGGCTGAGAAGACACTCAGAATCTTTCAACCAGGAAGGAAGCTATCAGATCATAGATTTTTCATAGAAAAACGCTTAACACAAACTTTCAGAAAACAGAACATACAACGACTTAGGAGGAAGAGTTGGGGAAATTTAGTAGAAAAATATCAGGTTAGTGATATTTATTGTTATTTCTTGGTTACTCCTTATGTCTATAAGAACACTGAGAACACAGAAACACTCCTATTTGGGAGTATCTGACTGGAAGAAGATGATAAAAAAGAAAATAGTTATATAAAATTGCCTTATGAAGACATTTCTACTGGTTGCAGGCACTCTGAGACCATTGAGGTTCGTGAACAAAAATGCAGCTTGTCAATTGAGCCTGACACAACAAAGGTATCATTTTAGGTTAAAGTCAGTGCTTTCATTGAAACAAATAAAAACCAAAAAACAGCAGTGAAAACACAGTAAAAGTAAAAACACCCTGGTTGTTGCAGTAATGTACCTGGAATAAGAAGGATTTCCTGTGTTGTTGGCAAACTCTTCTTGGGGGATCCTAGAAGGACCAGTGCTGTATGAGTGGTCAGGATGCAAACTCACACATCATCTGGGGGCAGTTGAGGTTGTTAGAAAGTTATGGCTAGGCCTGGTGCTCTGATATGGGCAGTAACTAGAAATATTTACATATCAGAATTTGGCTTTTAACATACTCAGTCTCCAAGAATAAAAATAATAAACAAATCCTAGAAGAGTTTTATCACCAGAAAATTTTCTTTAACAGGGACAGGTGACTGCCTCAACGTAGCATGGGAATGAGTCCCAAATGCTCATGTAGTGCTGGGAACTGAGCTGAAAGGCCTGGGATGCAAATACAGAATTCCACAGCTATACAACCTTGAGGGAATCATATTCTCCATTGTTCTTCTCAATGCTGATTCTTCTCAGGGTAATTGAATAATTTCACTCTCCTGCCTCAGTTGAGCAATGAGAGATTCATCTGGAAACTAGCATAAACCCATCAGATTATTTATCACAGAAATAAATGTAATCAAATATTGTAGCCAGTTGACAGTATTTTCCCCAAAGGACTTGTAGATTTGGGGTTGGAATGGTAATGCTCAACCTCATGAAAACTAAACAGCAAGAGAAGCTCCCAAATAGAGGAGAATGGATCAGATTTGCTGAGAAAATCAGAGCTGCAGAAACACTGTAGTCCCCTAGAGAAAGACAGAATACACAATTCATTATCCATGGCGTCATTCCATTTCCACTTCCCAGGAAGCTGCCTCTACTTTGGACCCATGGTATCTCTAGCTATACCATAGAACTTCTTTTCAACTAACTCATTTGAAAGGACTTATATTGCTTTCATTTAAGAGACCTGGCTAGCAGAATTGGAGAATTCATCATTGATTTTTTATCTTACTTCAGACTGCCAGTCAGTCCACCATAATTATCACTGTTTCTCCACTTTAAAGTCTATCCATTTTCTTGAGAACTTTTTGGAACTGAACCAAATACAGTAGTCAGTACACACTACAGACTTGCAGATTGCTGAAGGACTTTCATTGCCCTGTTCCAGGGCCTTTGTGTATAAAACCCTAAATTACTTCTGTGCCTTTGGATCACTATATCCTATTTCAAGTGCATTTTGACATTTCAGATATTTTCTGAGCTCTCTCTGACATTTCAAAAACAACTGGCCATTGATTTTTTTTCATTAGTTATGTCCCCCAAGCCCATGTGACACTTAGCGCCAATTCCAGAGTGCCCTATATTGAAATATAACAGCTGACAAGCTACAAGGGCAGGTCTGGACCAACCGACCTTCTTTCATTCTCTTCCATGATGTAATAAACATTATCCTGCCACAAAGCTGAGAAGCCTCTTGTCTTATGACACCCACTGAGAATGCACAGTTTGAAACTGCCACCATGGTGAACAGGAGAAATGTACTCTGGTGACTAGGGACTATTTACTAATGATAGCTTAACAGAGGCCAATGGCAGGTATTTATGCTGTATAATGAGTATTTATTATGTGCTGCTTGTAACTGAAGGCACTTATTATTATCATTTATGTGAAAATCATCTTTAGAAAAGCAATCAAAGCAATAAAATAGCAGCTTATGGATAACAAAGCAGCAAACTGAGATCTGATAAGTCTACTATTAAGATAATTTATTTGTATTTTAAAATTCTATTTCTCATGTATGACTTTAGTGAAGTAATACCATTTTGTGTTGTATGTAGAATTCAGGGCATTTATGATTTTAAATACATTTTGAAATTATAAATCATTTCTTACAAGGTCCTTTTTAAGGAGATTTCAAAACTTATTCCTATTGATGAGCACAACAGTGACTGGAAGGAACAGAGCAAGAAATATTTCTTTTCAAACTCATCCTTGTAGTGTTTCAAGGAAAGATCTTCAGTTGGTCTATTTCCTGATCAAGATGTTGTTCTCACAAAATAATAAAAGTTTGCTATTTGCAAAGCAGCTCTGCTTTTGGTGAGCTGATTATCTATGCCAACCCATTGCATTTAAATCCTAGAAGATGCAGACGGAGGGAAAGGAAAGCAAAAAGAGGGGTTTTAAAATGACTCAATCCATTGGGAAAGAATCAGGGACAAAAAGAAAAAATCCAACAGTCTTGTATCCTACATTAACTTGGCAGGTACTGGTCATGTGGACATGAGCCCACATATTTTCTATTCTATGAAAATTTCTATTTCAAACAAATTACTTAAGCTGATGCATTTTTTCAGGCTTAATTTTATCAATTGCAAAATACAAACATAATACTTGCCTTATAAGCTTGTTAGGATTAGATGGGCTGTTATATAAGAAAGGCCCTGTAAGATACTTGAGACTTAGTTGAGACTATATGTATATATATATATACACACACACATTATATGTATAGTATAGTTATAACTGTAGTATTATATATTGTAATTTTAAATGCTTCATTGAACATTTCATTATTTTCAAGAGTCCAAATCTTTTCTAAAATAATATATTTCAATTTTGAGCAAAAATAAAACATTCTGCAGAAATGAAGTAGGTATCCATACACAAATTAAAGTATATTTTTAACTTTCTAAAGTGTTTCATAATCCTTATCCAAGAAATGTGTGTCTTATGTGGCTGGTTAACCTTGTAATTTTCTTTCTGAATCATTAATTCTATATTTTGTTATTTAAACATTCTGCATAAATCCAATAGAAAATTTGTTTTCATTTTTAATATTTTGCAGCCTAAATATTTGCTATAAAGACTTATGATGTATGTGACTTACTTACTATCAAAAATCAATAAATGTTTAAAATTTGGTGAAATTCCCACAGCATATCACAAGTAAATGCTGCACTGGAGATGTAATAATTTATTATTTCACAATATTTATTGGCATTGTTGGAATAATTGGACTGTTGTATTTTATTTGTTAACTAACACCTTGATTGATACTTTTGATATCAGCACTAAGGGATGCAAAAACTGTATGCTACAGCTTCATACTACTGAATTTATGGGCAACTGAAACCAACAGGGATGGCTTGAGTGACATTTTAAAATTGCTTCTTTCCTCTGAGTGGTTTTCATTTAATCACAATAATACTCTGGGTTCTATTGTAGGCCCTGAAGTCTTTTGAAGGAACACAGTTAACAAGACATATGTCCTTTCATACTATTTTCATTTGTTAATGTCATGGGATTGTCTTTGCAGTGACCACAATGAGTTTTTTCAAGGAAATTAGATGCAATTAGATGAAAAACAGAGGAAAAAACAGGTTGGTAATAAAAATAAAATATTACCCAAAAGGGGCTTTTGGCAAAATAGACTTATCACTTTTGTCAAACATTGTTAAAGTAGCTATTTGGAACATTGTCTATGGAGAGTGTGTTCATGTTTAAGGTCAATAATGAAGTAGTCTGCCTGTGAGAATACCTCCCACAACCTCCTTCTAACTATATACCCCCAGGTCTACTCAGCTTCTCACCAACAAAAGAAACTTACCACTAATTTAGCCTGTGTTACTTTATCCATATAGGTGCCAATCTGTTTTATTACTTGGAGCTTAGTTTCTATCTCAAAAAAAGAATGGATAAAGGTCTCCAGTGCTAATTTTCCTGAATGCACTATCTTCTACTACCCCATCTCACTTACGTTCCTCTTGTATGTGTTATGGCCTTTGGTTGACCATTTTGATGTGGAGGGTTTTGGGAGAGTACAGGTTATAAGGGTTTCCATGAACTGTTGCTTTCAGCAACTTGGGAAATTACCCTAGGATGGGTTGAAAAATTCACTGGGTACACTGAGAGAACGACTCAGGCCATAACTCTATCAACCAATTTCCAAAAGCCTAAACTTTGGCCATTTGATTCCAACAGTGTTTTTGGTACCCAGAAATTAAATCAACTCAATGTCACTGTTTATAGATCTCTGAATGGTGTATTCTCTCTTTTACCCAGTGTGTATGTAGCCACATTGATAAATGGCCTAACTCCCTTTAGGGAAAACTTCAAGGGAGATTTACAGATCTTTCTTGGCAAAGCATCTCAGTGTCCTTCTTTAAGTGGACCTTCTGGTTTTTCATTTAAAGGGTTATGACTCTATGACATAGCTCTGGAAAACGAACTTGGTGGAGGGATGTGACTCTCCATTATGGTGACTGAAATTAGATGTCTGCTCATGAATCCTAGTGTTTCTCTGTGATTATTCATTAGCAAATTATTTAAAATGCTTATCCTCTATTCTATTTGTAGTGATTAATTAGCTACTACCAAAAATATCAGTGGGTCAAAATATTCTGACAACTGCTCTGGACCTGTTCTCCATTATAGCAGCTGTGCTCACCCTACTTCAGGTGATGAGGTAGTGAGATTCTATCTTGTGTCATCTGTCATCCCAGAAACTTGTATTTCAATGGTAACATCTCCCCGCTTTATCTCTGATCTGCAGAGAACGACCATGAGATTTTCTAAGACTGTCAGAACCCATCTCATTCCTGCATCTCTCAAATTTGGGAGATAATTGGGAGACTGGTGGGTGAGTTGCACATGAAACAATAATGCATTTCAATATTTGCATCTCTGAATGCCTTTGGATCTTTTTTCTAGTAACATATTATCATCAGGAAATGTTGACATCTTAAGCTCGTTTGATGTAATTCACTGTTATGTCCCACTCCCAGTCAACCAACCAATAATTGTTAAAGCCACTCTGAGCAGCTGAAGCTAACACATTGAATTGAGCGACTTTGGGAAGTTAATCGTAGTAATAAATTCAGACATTTAACCCTTTTCCCGTTTAGAAAAAAAGTGCTGCTCTCTGCCAGTGCTCATTTAATTTTACATAAACACGCTTTTGAAGGCTGAAGCAAATCTGATTGATTTTCAATGTGAAAATAAAATATGCAAATGGTTCTTGGAGTTATTTATAAACAGAACTAACATCAGAATCATCTGAATCATCAGAATCATCCATTTCAGAAAAATAGACCTCATCAAATGAATCTTTGGCCAACAACTGCTCAAGAACAGTGTTACTACCACATGTAGGAGTGCTACATTTTCTTGGATTTGACATTTTCAGCCATCATGAATTACTATGTTTTGCAAATGGAAATACCACTACTTAAAACAGAATGCTATAAATAGAATGATGTCTTTTATTTCCAAAGTTGATATACTAGAGTGATGGGAAAATAATAATACAAGGAAAAGATTTCACAGCAGTTATCTCAGAGTAAAGACTGCAGCTGCAAGTGCTTTCGAGTGTATTCTCAGGGCAAACGGAATTGATATAGGAAACTGACTGCTTAAACTGACTGCAGGAGCAGGAAAGTTGTGTTATCCAGAGCTCACAAAACCTTGCTACCGAGGCTCCTAGAGCTCTGTTATCACTGCTGCTGTTATAACCGCTGCCTCTGACACAGGGTAGAAAGCACGAAGCCCACAGTCATGATATCTCCTTTTCTCCTACCACCTGTTCTCCAGCTAGTGCTACTTATCAGCAGAACCACATCGAAACCTTTTAGGCAAGTGCACAGGATGACTTCAGTTGGAAGGCTTCCTCGATCTGGTTAAATAGAGGAGAGGATAAATGGGTGAGTGTGGAGGTTAATACCCACTCTTCAGCGCACTTATATTCTGTCCCTTTTTTAGAATGTACCACAAAGCTCGCCAGGCAAACTGCCAGATGTAACAAACAGCAATTGAAGGAATTTTTAAATTTTCAGGAATTTAGATTTGGTGACCTTCTTTTCTTCTTTTGCTTTACAGACTCAGGTGATTCTGGACATTTTATTTCCTTCTTACTGCCCTTCGTTACCTAAGGGTGGAGTCGTGTGACTTTTTTTTCTTTTTTTTTCATTTTCCTAACAATTACATTCTTTTTGCTTTACTTAGAAAGGAGAACAAAGTTATTTCATCATAATGTTGATACGAAGTGTTTATTATTAACCTATTTTTAAAAATATTGATATAATGAAGGAATTAACATTTATTAGAGAAATAAAATAGATGAACAATTTCTTCAAGTTTTATCTTGATCTCAGGGTCTTGAAGCTCTTCAAGTTTCATATCAATGTCATTCGTATGCTCTCAAAAGGAATATATTCTGCTTACCATTATTGCCTGAAATAATACATACAAGCATGTGAAGTACTAGCACAACATTCCATAATGTAATAAATTCAATTTATCGAATAAAAAATGAAGAAAAAGTCATACTACATGTGCTTCCTTATTTTGAGGATGAAAGTTAAACAAATAGGCCACTATATATTACAACAGAAACAATATTTCCACTAGTTTACATCAACAATAAACTGTTGTGACATGCATTTCTCTCCCACTGCACATATTCAAGTAATGAGAAATTTCTGAGACAGCTAAACTATGATTTTTAAATTGTCACCACTGTAATTTGATGATTTAGATTTTCCAGTTTTATGAAAAATGTGTGCTGAATAGGTTTTCTCCCTTCAGATCCATTCGGTCACCTTCTTGGTGATGAACTCTGTCCTTGGTCTGTTACTAGTCCTTCCTGAGGCAGTGGTCATGACCATCTAGGATATCTTGGTCTTGATGAGTTTGCAGGCTTACTCAAGTTCTATTTTTTCACATCAATTTCTACCAACCTGAAATATCCATAATCTTAGGTTTGTCCTTGTGATTTATTTTATTTGGAAATTCAGCATTTCACACAGTGGTCTTATTTGCAGTAAAATAATACTCAAGTGGTTTACAATTACTTGGTTAACATTAGTCTATTTCTCATAATTATAAACTACCTAAGTTCAGGACTGTTACCTGTTCTGGTTACCATAAAATCTCTTGGAACCTAAAAATTGCAGTGTGCCATGCTTGACATTCAATAAATAATTTTTACATAAAAATATGGT
This sequence comes from Colobus angolensis palliatus, assembly GCF_000951035.1. Taxonomy (NCBI): domain Eukaryota; kingdom Metazoa; phylum Chordata; class Mammalia; order Primates; family Cercopithecidae; genus Colobus; species Colobus angolensis. The sequence continues at coordinate 742,670 of NW_012116788.1, read as the reverse complement.
AAGGAAACAATATTTGGGATGTTAGAGTTAAGTTCAGAGAAATGTGTATAGTTTTCATAGGAAATAAACAAAAAGATAGACTTTGGAATGGAATAGGAGAGTACACCATGTGTTCATGTAACGTGAGATGTCAGTTGGGCTGTCAATGGCGGGAGGTGAGGTGCGATTTCTGTTTTTAAGCAGGGCCAAGGCAACAAAAAGAAATGGAAAGAGTCAGGATACTTGGGGGATAATTCAAGTACAGAACTTGTTGATGATAAGCTGTGGGAGGCTATATGTACTTAGTGAAAGAATGGTGCTTTGGGTTAAAGTAGGGAAGGCAGAAGGAAGAGCTAATGTTCATTTTGTGATGTTGCTGGGATACCCCGTTGGTTGACAATTTAGGCCTATAGAAGAGAAGGTGGGTTGAGTTGTTGTTGAATCAGAATCAGTTTTGCTGCTGATTGAATTACAGGAAACCAACTTGGGCCTGTAGTTTTTATGTGTTAAATAAGGATCCTGTTTAGTGACTAGACGATTACTACATTTGTTGTTTTCAAGTTTGCTTTTCCACTCTTCTAGAATTTGTAAAAATTCTGGAAGAGCATAAAATCAACTTAATTTTTTTTTATTTTTCTGATTGTGATAAAAATATAAGTAATGTAACATTTATTATATTAACTATTTTTAAGAGCACAGTTCAGTGGAATTATGAACTTTCATAATGTTGTATAGCCATCATCACTATCCATTTCTGGAATGTTTTTTCATGATCCCAAACACAAACTCTCTACACATTAAACAATAACTTTCTGTTTCCCCCTTTTTCTAGTTCTTGTAACATACATCATACTTTCTGCCTGGCTGAATGAGGTACATAGAATAAGCAGGTTCATAAAAAAAGTACTTTTTAAAGTTGAATTTTTAATTAGCATTTAGAAACTTATGAATGTCTGCATGATACTGTTCTCATGTACAATATACAATTACATATAAATATAGTATCAGGAACATTAGAATATACTATCATTAAAGGGGTTATTAGAATATATTATCATAGAAGTTGTATAGAAGGCTTTTAATAGGGCTTTTAAATCTAACAATTATAATTCAGTTCTAAGAACACTGTCTAATTAAACTAAAGAGCTTCTGCACAGCAAAAGAAACTGCCATCAGAGTGAACAGGCAACCTACAGAATGGGAGAAAATTTTTGCAATCTACTCATCAGACAAAGGGCTAATATCCAGACTCTTCAAAGAACTCAAACAAATATACAAGAAAAAAACAAACAACCCCATCAAAAAGTGGGCAAAGGATATGAACAGACATTTCTCAAAAGAAGACATTCATACAGCCAACAGACACATGAAAAAATGCTCATCATCACTGGCCATCAGAGAAACGCAAATCAAAACCACAATGAGATACCATCTCACACCAGTTAGAATGGCAATCATTAAAAAGTCAGGAAACAACAGGTGCTGGAGAGGATGTGGAGAAATAGGAACACTTTTATACTGTTGGTGGGATTGTAAACTAGTTCAACCATTATGGAAAACAGTATGGCAATTCCTCAAGGATCTAGAAGTAGATGTACCATATGACCCAGCCATCCCACTACTGGGTATATACCCAAAGGATTATAAATCATGCTGCTATAAAGACACATGCACACGTATGTTTATTGCGGCACTATTCACAATAGGAAAGACTTGGAATCAACCCAAATGTCCATCTGTGACAGACTGGATTAAGAAAATGTGGCACATATACACCATGGAATACTATGCAGCCATAAAAAAGGATGAGTTTGCGTCCTTTGTAGGGACATTGATGCAGCTGGAAACCATCATTCTTAGCAAACTATCACAAGAACAGAAAACGAAACACCGCATGTTCTCACTCATAGGTGGGAACTGAACAATGAGATCACTTGGACTCAGGAAAGGGAACATCACACACTGGGGCCTATCACGTGGAGGGGGAAGGAGGGAGGGATTGCATTGGGAGTTATACCTGATATAAATGACAAATTGATGGGTGCTGAAGAGTTGATGGGTGCAGCACACCAACATGGCACAAGTATACATATGTAACAAACCTGCACGTTATGCACATGTACCCTAGAACTTAAAGTATAATAATAATAATAAAAAAAAGAACACTGTCGTCTCTAACAATAATATATAAAGCATATATATGTATATAAAGGATATTATATACAATTATAATAATATAATTGCATATACATTATATCCAATAATTGTATGTATAATTGTACAGTCTTAAAATATTTGTAAGCAATGGACTACATATTTCCAAAAACGAATTGTTTTTTGAGTCCAGATATCATAGTTTATCAGAAAAATGTCTTTGAGAGAATACTTTTAGAATTTCAAGGATTTCAATCAAGGCCTAGAAAAATAAAGTATTGCAGTAGGATCAAAATGAATGCTTGATAAAAGTTCTTCTACAAAAAAGTACAATTTTTCAGTGGTCTGAGTTTTGCCTTTCTCAGGCAGTGAATAAATATAGCATACAAAAATCATCTTTGGTGGTTTATAGCTCAAGCATTAAAAATATCTAACATGAGCCTATAGCTCATGCTTTATATTCAGAAAATGAAAATGCCTTTGACATTGTCTAATATTAATTATTCTAACTAGGTTTGTGAATTCTTGTTAAGATTCATTCAGATAATATTTAATATCTGCTAATTACAATTGTAATATTCTCTATACATGCTCTAAAATTAATTTAATCTGGCAATATTTCACCTAAACATTTAGACAAGCTAATCCTAAAGTATACCTACTTTTCAGATTTAATTTTTTTTTTTTTTTTGAGACGGAGTCTTGCTCTGTCGCCCAGGCTGGAGTGCAGTGGCCGGATCTCAGCTCACTGCAAGCTCCGCCTCCCGGGTTTATGCCATTCTCCTGCCTCAGCCTCCCGAGTAGCTGGGACTACAAGCGCCTGCCACCTCGCCCGGCTAGTTTTTTGTATTTTTTTTTAGTAGAGACGGGGTTTCACTGTGTTAGCCAGGATGGTCTCGATCTCCTGACCTTGTGATCCGCCCGTCTCGGCCTCCCAAAGTGCTGGGATTACAGGCTTGAGCCACCGCGCCCGGCCCAGATTTATGTAGGCATACATCACTGATATTCACCACTTTGATACCTTTTTCTCCCTAAATGTTCAGGAGCAGTTGCTATTTGTGGTATTATAAGCATGTGTGTGAGTGTGTTGGGGTGGTGGTGGTGGGGCAATGGAAAAACAGGCAGTTGTGCTTTCAAATAACTTACAATTTATCGTCAAACCAGCAATACTCATAATATATTGAAGGGAGTCCAGGAAATGGTATGATAATATAAAAAAGAATAAGGTAGATCGAATTCCTGTAGTTTGTGAGCTAAAGTCATAAGATACATTTACATTATTTTATTTTTCTGAATATTACCTTTGGGAGAAAATTATCTTTTTTATTCTCTACCATATTATTTCTTATTTCTTCTGTCAGAAAACAGATTAGTATTTATATATACATTTATTTACTCATCAAATAGCTAATGAGCTTCCCTGTAGGTCCTGGGGATACAGCGGTGAACAAGATGCCTAAGTTTTTGCCTACAAGAAGATTATATTGTAAAGAGAGAGAGAAAGAGATATGAAATAGCATTAACTGCTTTATAGTGAATTAAAATACAGGGATGCAGTGGTATATGAATAATTGGGTGAGTTGTCAAGTCAGGCTTCTTTATGGAGGTGACCTGCAAGCTGAGATCTGTGTATCTGAGAGTAGCCAGCAATGTGATCATCAAAGAGAAGGGCATTCCAGGCACATAGGCTAGCCGGTGCACAAAGCCCTGAAGTAGGACAGAGATTTGGCAGAGAGATAAATATGAGATAAATGTGGCTGAGAACAGTGAGTCAATGAGGAAAGCGGTATAAGCTGAGGTTACAGAGGTAGACAGGGGTCACATAACTTACAGTAAAAACTTCCATCACTAGTTCGGCATTAAAGCCCCTCCGTAATCAGTCACAATCTACTTATCTGACAAAACTTCCACTATACTCCATTATTTTACTCACAGTATTCTAAACAAATCTGTGGCTTTTTCATCTCTGTCATTTTGTAGCAGAATTCTGCCCACTTAGAATGTATTTCCCATTTTTCTACATATCCAGATACCAATTCTTCAAAGTCTGTTTCTTTATAAACAACAGTATGACAACCAAATAGATAATATTTTTAATGTAAAATCCTGTGAAAAATATTTTGGAACAATTAATTTATGTCTGGTATTTTGATATACTGTCTAGGTTGATGTAATTATATACATAAACATATATACACATATATATTGTTTTTCTTTTTTGAATTGTTCTTTTCTCATTAAAAATGAAATATATGCTCCTAGTATGACTGTTTGAAATCTAATATACAAAAGAACACAAGGAAATGAAAATCAAATTGTTTTATTACTACCATCCAGAGATATCACTGTCAACATTTTAATCATTTTAAACCACCTGCTATTTTTAACTTAAAGATTTTTAAGCATTTTATTAATCCATCCATATTTAAGTATAAACCATCTGCTATTTTTAACTTAAAATATTAGATTTAATGTCATTTTTTAAATTTTATATAAGTTTTCATTTGATTTTTTGTATATAAAGTATTTTAATCAATACCCTAGAATTATATGTTTAATTGTTTTCTGATTATTCACAGACTAGCAACATTTCAATGAAAAAAATTTTTTTACTAAGTCTTTGTTCAATTATACGCTTATGTTTTCAAGAGAAATTTTAATAAGTAGAATGACTGACTCAAATGTTATGCAAAATTTCTGTTTATGATATTTATTAATAAATCAGCTATTTTGAATTAAACAATAGTCTTATAATTATTTTATTGTCACCTAATATTGTACACATTGGCAACTTATACTCTTTACTGGTGAAGACTGCACCTTTAATTTAAATTCTTCATATAATTTAACAGAGTGCTTTTTCTTTTTAAGCAGTGAACATATTAAACCATAATTTGACTGGATGATAAACAATGAAAATAATCTTTGCATACCTATGGGCTTCATACTGAGCTGATTTCTCTCATACCCAATTCTTCATAGAGATGATCTTGACATTACACACTGGCTTAATGCTGGCACTAGATTTGCTGGCAATAACCAAGGCTATGTTCTGAATTCAAGAAATCCTGCCCTAATAGGAAATTAATCAAACCACCCTGTTTATATTGTCAGTAATGCTGAATTATTTTATGAGTCATAAGAACAACGTTTATCTTTTGAAATTATGCAAAATTAAAAATATGTCCATAGAATAATACTTTGTTTTATTTGTGTGGCAGTAAACACTGCCTAGCTCTTTACTCATTCTCAAATTCAGTATAGAATTAAAATGAATGAATAAAAAAGTTTATGAACAACCTCCCTTGATCCCATTTAGCAGTAGCCTATAAATGTAGCCAATATCTTTATACAGTTGCATCTTCAAATTTAAAAATTTGATATACATTTGACCATTTAAATCTCATTAGATAGTACTTGAGTAAGAATCATTACTTAGAGATACTAGAAATATTTCTGTCATCTATTTTCACAATGTTCACTTAATAAATAGTGAGTATTAAAATACCAATGTTGTTTTGAAAAAAATCTTCACGTAAACATCAGCAGAATTAAACTAAAAATCAAGTATTAAGAAAAGGAAAGGCTTTTCTTTCCCCCTGCTGAGAAGGACACTTTAGTTGATGATGGTGCTACCCCTACAGCTCTTAAGTAAATGTCCACTCCAGGGGTCAGACAAATATAAAATAATATATGAAAACAATCTTACCAATGTTCTAATTTGCAAGTGATTTGGAATGTCTGAGAGATTATCTACTGTTCTCTATAACCTTTTGTGGCATGAGACAGTGTTCTGAAAACCAAAAACAGGTTTGCAAAAGAAAAATTGCCTTTTTACTTCTTACATATTAATACTTTCAATTTAAGATTTTCTTTAGAATTAGAAAAAAAAAATAATAGCAGGAAGAGTTTAAATAAATTGTATTTGAAACGTCAAATTTCTGATATTCTGTATTTCAAATAAAGTACAAATGATTATAAAATAATTCTGAAACACTACAGAATATTACTTATTTGTGACAAAATACAGCAATGCAAAGCTCATTAGCATGTAAATTTTGATCATTTTCATATTATTATGTAACAGTTTACAATGCAGTGTACAGCCTATGGCATCACAGATTGGGAATGAACTATTGTCAATAAGATGAATGTTTAGGCACATTGGGGGACCTGAGTGTTATACAACATACAAATATCTGCAGTCTTTCTCTATGCTATTATTTTCTTTAACGATTTTGGCATATTCTTTCTTAAACCGGTGTTTAAGCATTTTTACTGCCAAAAGTACTAAATATATGACTGTTTAATGTATCCGCAGATACAATTAACAATCTCATTTAGCATTTTACAGTCATGACAAATAAATTATTTGACTGAAAATGTAGAGAATTTGAACTGACCACAGACATGTTGCCAAATACCTATGGCATACTATCACTGTTACATCACAAACCAACCATATGTAAGAACACACTAAGAGAACATTTTTAGAAGAGATGAAAAATTACAAATATTTAGGTGACTTTCTTTTTCACTCACTCAGATACTTGGTACTGTGCCCAAAGCAAAACAGATCATTTTTCCTTTATAAAAACACTTCTTATGACTTCCAAATTTCTGTTGAAAAAGTTACTAATATTTAAATCACTCATATTTATAACCATGAAGTTATGCTTTAATTATCCATTTCCTTTACTCTGTCATCAAATCTGTCACCAAGTTTTGTCTATTTAACTTCCGTACTATTTTGTCATTAGATTATTTTTTCTATTCCCATTGCCAGAACTCCTACTGCATGTCCCCTGAATTATTTCAGTAAACTCCTGAGATTAGTGAAAAATAATAACTCCTGAGAAATATGCTCATAACTTCTTTTGGCAGTATATCGTTTATACTGTCTCATTAATCTTCCCAAAGTAAGATTTGATCACAACACTCCTTTCTCAAAAAACATTACAATCTTCAGTGTTTTTTTTTTCTTTTTGCAAATTTAAATGAAGACTTCTCTTATCTGTCATTAATAAGGAAATTTCAGCCAAGACACTCGGATTTCACTTTTAACTTCTTTCCATAGCTTGTGTTTAGAACAAACTAGATGGCTGTTTGTTTACTAGGAAAACCACAAATATTTCATATTTGTGGCTGGAATTTGCTCTGAACAGGAAACTTTGTTAGGATGGAGATTTAGCTACTCATCTGAAACACAGTAAAATACATTATAGATACAAGAAACAGACTGAGTTGAATGAAGCATTAATATAGCTAAAATGTGAGTTAGATAAAATTTTGCCAGTAATAGTTTTTTTTTTTCTTAAACAATTATTTATTAGGCAGAAAATAAACTCACAGAATGACCTCATGGATTGCTATGTCATTTGCTATGTCATTTTCTAACATCTATGTCCCTAAACATAGAGAGATACAAGCCCTATAAACAGAGAATTTCTGAAGAATTGCCCCTCCTTTTGCTCAGTTCGGTGTCCATTGGTAACTCCAGAGGTATAGTAAGGTCTCTGGAACAGAGTTTATGAAGAAATATTAAGGAAGTCTACAGAACTTATTACCAGATGCATGAAGTTCTAAAATATAGATCTGGTAAGAGCAAAAGACACAAAAGTTACATCCAGATTTTTTCTTTTTTCACAATTCCATTAGTGACTTTAGAAACTAATTAAAAGTAAATATAAAATGGTTGTGTTCTTATCTTGAGAAAGTCGTTCCTGGTCAGTAAAAAAGGATCATTTTCACAGGTGGCCCACTCAGATTCTGTGACCTAATTCTACCATACGTGCTCTAATTCCACATAGAGAGGGCATGAAAGGGAAATTGTAGACTTTCATTAATTGTGATAAGTGGGTAAATGGAGAGAATGAAGTTTAATAAATGACTACGTTACTGAAAAAAAATAGATAATGTGTGGTGAAGTATTACTTTGGGAGAATATATAAGATAGTTTTGGAAACCCTACAGCAAGATGGAGTGACTATAGGGAAATCATAATAAGGACATATTTCAGTAGTTGGGTTGGAGGACTTGAGCAGCCTCTGTAAAGCAGTGAAGCTGGTAATGATGACACATTCGAAACTATTCATGTGCTGGTATTTTGAAATGTGTGTTAGAGAAAGCAGGAGCAAATGAATGAAGTCTTTACATTTCACAATTGAAAACAAGAAAAACAAAAATATGGAAATCTCATCAGTCTCCTAAAAGGGTAAACTGTGAGTCAGGGATAAAATGAAAGCATTTGTTCTTAGAGGGCTTAATGTCTTGGTACTTTTTCAGGTTTAAAACTTGAAAATTGGCCGGGCGCGGTGGCTCAAGCCTGTAATCCCAGCACTTTGGGAGGCCGAGACGGGCGGATCACGAGGTCAGGAGATCGAGACCATCCTGGCTAACACGGTAAAACCCCGTCTCTACTAAAAAATACAAAAAAATAAACTAGCCGGGCGACGTGGCAGGCGCCTGTAGTCCCAGCTACTCGGGAGGCTGAGGCAGGAGAATGGCGTGAACCTCGGAGGCGGAGCTTGCGGTGAGCTGAGATCCGGCCACAGCACTCCAGCTTGGGTGATAGCGAGACTCCGTCTCAAAAAAAAAAAAAAAAAAAAAAAACTTGAAAATTAAAACCTGAGTTTGGGAATTAATAATCCCAAGGCTTGAAGTGGTATGAAGAAAATTAAGTTTACTCAGGATTCAATACTTAAGACTTACATTGGCTACATATTATTTAATAAGAGTAGGTGCTACATGTATTTGGGACCATAAATAAAAATTCATTGAATGGACATCAGTTCTAAATTCACTAAATATATTCTTTATCATTGCATATTGTCTTAATGTTTATAGCATAAGGGAACTTGTTTGAATGTTTGAATAACAATGTTATTAACTTATTTTATGGGAAATTAGCACTAGAACAAGTTTTTCATATGAATAGTGAAGGAAATCTTGGTATTGAAATAAATTATAGCTCAATTTTATAGATTAAGAAATAATGAAATAAACATAATATGTGTTTCTGTGTATATGAGCATGTGTATGAGCATGTGTGTGTGTCTTATCTTTTGAATGTTGAATGCACATAAGATTTCTCATCTGCTCCATGGTGAATCACACTCTGGAGAAGAGGAAATTGAAATTGAAATAGAGTAGAATCTACTAATTACTTTCATTATGGTTGTATTAGTTTGCTATTGCTACTGTAAAAAATTACCACAAATATCACATTTTAAGACAACATAAACTTACTATTTTATAGTGATGTGGGCCAGGAGACTGGAATGGTTCTTACCAGAAACAATCAAGATATCAGCAGAGCTGCTCTTTCTTTTTAATTTTATTATTATTTTTTTCTGGAATTTCTAAAGGAGATTCCATTTCCTGCTCATTGAAGCTGTTGGCAGAACCCAGATTTTTGTGTTTGTAAAAATGAGGACCCCACCTTCTTGTTGCTGTTAGCTGAGGGCTCTTCCCCACTTTGAGAGGGTGCCATATGCTTTGGCACATGGCCTCCTTTCTCCCTCTTTAAATAAAGCAAATGCGAATTAAATCCCTCCCATGCTTTGCATCTCTCCTGCCCCATTTCCTAACTTGAATATCTCTGACCTCCTTATTTGCCTTCCTCTCCCACTTATGAGATTTTTTGTGATTAGATTGAGCCCACCCAGTTAACTCAGGATAATCTTCTCATTTTAAGGCCTGTAACCATAATCACATTGCACAATTCTTTTGCTCAATAAGGTAACATATTACAGATTTAGAAGACTGGACATAGACGTGTTTAGGAAGTTATTATAATTCCCATCACAGTGGTCAAAATAAATTTTTTTTGAGAATCTCATGGAGAGGAAGAAAAACTCTAAATAGAGAATTTAGGGTAAATTGTTCCTTAATTGGATCTTGGAGTAAGGCACTTGATGTACAAAAAGTCAGATAAAGGCATTTAGGACAATGAATAAACTTAAACCGAGATTCAACACCAGAGAATCTGAAAAAACAGTTTAGAAATAGTAGCACCCGGTGTAGCTAAAGACAAAGATTTAGTGAGAGAAGAGACTGGAAATTGAGATACAGTTGATCCTCAATATTTGCAGATTCCATATTTAAGAACTTTCTTACTTTCTAAAATGTATTTGAAACCCCAAAATCAATACTCACAGTGTTTTCCTGGTCATTTGCAGACATGTATAAAGCAGCAAAGAATTTGAGTTGAGGGATGGACGTTTTCCCAACTTCGGGAGAATAAGACTGTGTTCTGTCTTGTTGCTTCAATTCTCATATTCTCAACATATGTCTTTTTGGTGGCCTACTCAGTACCACATTTTTCACATTTTTGGGCTTTTTGTTGGTGATTTTACAGTTTAAAATAACTCTAAGCATAATGTTAAAGTGCTATCTAAGGCTCTTAAGAGCAAGAAGTCTGTGCTGTTCTTTATGGAGGAAACACATGTATTGTAGAAGCATTGTTCAGGGATGAGTTATAGTCCTATTGATCACGAGTTCAGTGCTAATGAATTAACATTATGGTACATCCAGGAAAAAAGCAAACATTATCTAATCTATACAGATGCCATCCCAAAAAAAGTGTTAAATAACACCTGTAGTGTATGGTGAAGCCATGGAAAGATGGAAACCTGGCTAAAATTGTCATGAGATGAAAATGAATGGACAGCATTGTTATGAGGCTGAAACCCAAATAAATTTTGGTCATGTTATCTAGGGTCAGGAAAATGTTAAATCCTGCTCAGCTCAAATGTTAAAAGCATGCTAAGTTTAAAATGTTAAACTCAACTCTGGAAAATATTTATGTGGAAGAGTAGGTTTCCAAAGTTGAGGAAAGTGGTTTGTTTTACAAGGACATAGGTGAACGCATTTATATTAGGCAAATGGCCTCCAAAGTCTCTGGTTTTGGAGTTTGGAGTCTCTCAGAGACCAGTTTATTACTTTTAAAAATATATTTTAAATAACATGTCTTCAAATGGAAATATACCAAAAAAGGACTATGATTACAATGTTGTGACCAGAAATGTGTAGGAATGTAACCTGTATTTCTTCTAGGAGCAATGATTGCATATTGACTAATTTATTATTTGCAGCAAATTTATAGAACATAATCATTGCAAATAATAAGAACCAACTGCAGATTATTTCAGCCACCACTGTGAAGAGTTATGAAATTATTCTGCATGAAGTGGAAAACCACTAAATACTTTTAGAGAGAATAATTATTCTGATCAAATATGGATTTTACAAAAATTATTGAAAGCCATTTGAAAATTGTATGCTGTCAGGGTAAAAAATCCAGATTTGTGGAAACTGTTAAGAAGCGCATCAATTGTCATGGCAGTTAATTATAAAAGTTTGAATTAAAGGAATAGGAATGAAAATGTTTGGATCATTTGTAAAAAAAAAAAAAAAAGTAAATTCACATTCAGAAAAAAAAAAATAGTTTGGAAGTAGGCTAAACAAAATTGATCCATTGATTAGCCATGAAGGTGAGGGAGGTGTTATGGAGGACGGTTTAAGACATGTTTTCCTCATTAACAAAGATAGTGAGAAATAGAATTTCTATGCTATTGTCAAGGATAAAGCTGAGTCAGATTCTTCCCACAAACCCAGCAACTTTATAGCACATAGTCATAAGGTAGTGAAAAGCTGCTCATTGTGCTAATTTTAATAAAGACTCTCTTTAGTTATCTGATTAAATTTAGCAAAAGGTAGTAAACGAGAGTGGTTGCTCACGAGTAACATGGAGCCAGCATTGCTGGATTCAAATCCTATTCCTTTAACTCGTCATTTACATTAGGTATATCTCTTAGCGCACATGTACCCTAGAACTTAAAATATAATTAAAAGAAAAATCCTATTCCTGCTACATACTAACTGTGTGGTAAATCAATTTCATTATCTCACATGAGAGTCGTAGGCTGTTTTGTGAAGAATTAATACGTTAATACATAAAGCCAGTTAGGTAGTGTCTGGCTCTGGCAAACACTTAATAAATGCTAGTTGTATCATTTGAGTGGAAATTTACTTTCACTCATGTCAGGAAGTTATATTATACTTTGAACATAGAGGAGTGAAACTCAAATTGTTCTGCTGATGAAGGAGACACTACTTTTTCTCTGTGATTTTGAAAATATTGACTTAATGATGAAAATATATTGTATAGATTAGCTTCACACTTCAAGGTGCAAATATGATAAAGATGAAGGGAAACTGGAAAACATTCATGTTCAATTCATTCTTATTGCAATGTGAGTCTTTAAAAAATTTTTTTTCCTTAGGAAGTTTCTTTTTACCTTATAGTGCCTAAAACCATCTGTGACTGATTGCTTTCTATAAGGGTATGTTTAGATCTTATAGAGTATTTTTAAGTATTATATTACATATATTATATATTACTATACTTTATAAAGTACATGATATAACATGTATATATATATATATATATTTGTATTTAATTTTTTCAAACAATTCTTTGAATTCCCCCTACCTCATTTCTTAGAATAATCAATAACTCCCCTATGAGGTCATTCCTTCTCTTCTAAATTGGCCAGTAATAGGAAAGGTTTCCATAGTTCAAGTAAAATCAGTCAGACATCTGTGCCTAAGTAGATTACAAATAGAGTATACTCTTTATTTCTATGAGATCAACTTTGTAGTTTCTAAATGTGAATGAGAAAATGCAGTATTTGTCTTTCTGTCCCTGACTTATTTCACCTAACAATGTCCTCCAAGTTAATTCATGTTGCCATGAATGACAATGTTTTTTTCTTTTTGATAGCTGTCTTATGGCTGAATAGTACTTTTTGTGTGTGTGTATGTGTGTGTGTATATATATGTGTGTGTGTGTGTGTATAATATATATATACTATACTATATTATATATATATTATATATATATTATAATGTAACCAAACATATGTAGA
>NW_012116788.1:722939-723957 GCF_000951035.1 Colobus angolensis palliatus | reverse complement strand
GCCCGTCTCGGCCTCCCAAAGTGCTGGGATTACAGGCTTGAGCCACTGCGCCAGGCCTCTATTTTTCTTTATAAATACATGTATTAAAATATTTATATTTATAAGTTGTTTATATTACATAATAAATATAACTATAATTCATATTTTAAAAAAGTATACTACTGAGGCTATCTGGTTATTTATCCATTTTTTAAAAATTCCATGAACAGATATCCTATTGATATCCATTTTTCATTTTTCTGTTGTTTTATTGTTGTTATTGTTATTTTGATACATTATTATAAAATTTTTCATGCTAAGTAAATATTTTTCATAGTCTTTGTGTATTTATGTGTGTTTCAAAATTACCTAGTAGTCTGTAGTTTGTATTGTCATAACATCTTTTATTTGTGTGTATGTGTGTATGCACAAAATTACTTAATGGCAGTACAGTTGAATTTATTCATCTTGATGACTAATGCTTTCTAAATCTTGTTTGACAAATTCGTTTATACTACAAATTCATTAAAGTACTTTATACATGGTTCTGAAGAAAAATTTTATACGCATTTCCTTCAAATATTCATTTGATACATGAATATATTGCATAATGGTGAGGTTTGGGTGTTCAGTGAGCTCATCACCCAAATAGTGAGCATTGTACCAAATATGTACTTTTTCAGCTTTCATCCTGCTCCCACTCCCCACTTTAGAGTCCTCAATGTCTTTAATTTACGTCTTTATGTCCATGTGTACTCATTCTTTAGTTTCTACTTATAAATGTGAACATAATGTATTTGATTTTCTATTTCATTTAGGATAATGTCCTTCAGCTCCATCCATGTTACTGCAAAGTACGTGATTTTATTGGTTTTTTTATGACTACATGGTATTCAGTGGTGAATACATACTACATTTTATTTATCCAATCAATTGTTGATGGACACTTTGATTCCAATACATTGCTATTATAAACAGTGCCCTGGAGGGTGGAGCAAGATGGCCGAATAGGAACATCTGCAGTCTCCAACTCCCAGCG
>NW_012116788.1:676726-717963 GCF_000951035.1 Colobus angolensis palliatus | reverse complement strand
TGATGGGTGCAGCACACCAACATTGCACAAGTATACATATGTAACAAACCTGCACGTTATGCACATGTACCCTAGAACTTAAAGTATAATAAAAAAAATAAAAAAAAAAAATAAACAGTGCCCTGATAAACTAGTGCAGGTGTCATTTTGATAAAACAGTTTCTTTACCTGTGGGTAGATGATACCCAGTAGTGGGTTGACTGGGTCAAATGTCAGGAGAATCGCTTGAACTCGGGAGGCAGAAGTTGCAGTGAACCGAGATCGTACCACTGCACTCCAGACTGGGCAACAAGAGCAAAACTTTATTTGTTATTGTTTTTCTTCTGGTATTTTTGGATTTGGTTTTTTCTTGTTTTGCTAGTTCCCTGAGGTGTGACCTTAGGGTGTTAATTTTAGATATTTCTATTTTTTGATAAAGACATTTAATATTATAAACATTCCTCTTAGCATTGCCTTTGATAAATTCCAGAGGTATATTGTGTCTGTATTTTCATTTATTTCAAGATTTTTTTAAAATTTCTTTCCCAATTTTATTGTTTATTCAAATGTCATTTAAGAGCAAATTGTTTAGTTTTCATGGACTTCTGTGGTTTCGTTAGTTCTTGATATTGATTTCTAACTTCATTCCACTATGGTCCAAGAGAGGATTGGATATGATTTTAATTTTGCTTTAAATTTATTGAGACTTGCTTTATGGCCACCTATATGTTCAATTTTAGAAAATATTACATGCAAAGATAAGAAAAAAGTATATTCTGCAATTGTTGGGTGGATGTTTAGTAGATGTCTATTAGGTTCATTTAGTCAGGAGTGTAGCTTAAGTCCAGAGTTTCTTCGTAAGTTTTCTGCTTTGATGATCTATCTAGTGCTGTCAATTAGGTGTTGAAGTCTCTATTATTATGTGGCTATCAATCTATTTTCTTGGTCTGGTAGTATTTGTTTTGTAAATTTGGGTCTTCCAGTGTCGGGTGTGTATATATTCAAGACAGCTAAGTCTTCTCATTGAATTGTAGCCTTTAGGATAATGTCCTTCAGCTCCATCCATGTTGTTATATAATGCTTTTTTTCTTTTCTTTTTTTTTCTTGGTTTAAAGTCTGTTTTACCTGACATAAGAATAGCAACTTCTGCACTTTTTTGTTTTCCTTTTGTATAGTATATCTTTCACTCTTTTGTTTGAGCCTGTATATGTCAGGTAGATCTTTTGTAGGCTGCAAATGGTTGCATCTTACTTTTTTAATCCAATTTGTCAATCTGTATATTTAAAGTGGAGCATTTAGACCATTTACATTCAAGCTTAACATTGATATGTGAGGTTTTGTTCCTGTCATAGTGTTGTCGGCTAGTTGCTTTGTAGTGTCAATTGTGTAATTGCTTTAGAGAGTCTGTGAACTTTGTACTTACGTGTACTTTTACAGTGGCAAGTATCGTCCTTTCATTCCCATGTTTAGACTTCTTTGAACATTTCTTGCAGGGCTGATCTAGTGGGGATGAATTCTCTTATCATTTGTTTCTCTGGAAAATACTTTACTTCTCCTTCATTTATGAAGCTTAGTTTGGCAAGATACAAAATTCTCAGTTGGCATTTTTTTTTTTTTTCCAAGAAGGCTAAAAATAGGCCCCTAATATTTTCTGGCTTGTAAATTTTCTGTTGAGAAGTTCACCTCTAGCCTGATGTGACGCCCTTTACAGGTGATTTGACTCCTCTCTCAAGGTGCATTTTGGATTTTTGTAAGTTTACGCGTGACTTTGACTCTTCTGGTGACTATATGACTTTGTGACATTTGTCTCATGTAGTATCTCTCGGGTGTTTTCTGAGTTTCTTGTGTCTAGAGGTCTACCTCTCCAGAAAGAGAAGAAAAATATTCTTGAATTTTCTTTTTCTCAAGTATGTTTTCCAAATTTACTTTTTCTTCTTCTCTCTCAGGAATGCTTATAGGTCATCGATTTGACCACTTTACGTAATCTCATATTAATTAAAGACTGTATTATTTTGTTTATTTATTTATTTATTCTCACTGGGATACTTCAAAAGATTGAGCTTCAAGCTCTGAAATTCTTTATTCTGCTTGGATTAGTCTATTGGCAAAGCTTTCCATTGTACTTTAAAATTCCTTTAGTAAATTTTTGATATTTCCAGTTGTTTGTATTTTTTTAAATGTCTTTCACTTCCTGATTTTTTTTTTTTTTTTTTTTTGCTTTTTTTTTTTTTTTTTTTTTTTTTTTTTTGGTGTGTGGAGGGGTCTTTCTGTAGGTTTTTAACTTTCTTTTGGATTCCATTAAGCTTACTTAAAATTTATGTTTTGAATTCTTTATCTATCATTTCAGAATTTTCATTTTGGATAAGACCCATTGCTGAAAAGCTAGTGTTATCCTTTGTAGGTGTTAAAACACTGTCTTTTTGTTCTTCTTAGTTTTTGCACTGATTCTTTCTCATCTGAAAGAGTTGTCATTTTTTTTTTTTTTAATTTTTGAATTTGCTCTTTTACAGATGAGACTTTAAATGTTTTTTCACTTGTGGGTGATTTTGGTGCATGTTGTATATAATTGTTTGGCTTTGATTCTGAGTGCTTTCAGGGGGCCAAAGGTCTGTATGGGTTCCTTAGTTATATAGCAATGTATACTAATACGTGTATTAGTTTACATACATGTAATATAGTAATAAATACTGTATTACACACTGTATACATACAGTTTTACTTAAACTATATTTATTATATATTAATTATATTACTATATCTCATATATAACTATGTAACATATGTTACATAGTTAATTTATAATGTATAATTATATAGTTACTGTAAAATACATATTGATATAATTATACATATAAACATCTAATATAATATGTATATAACATATATAAATATATATTCATTATATATAATAAATATATATAGTAAAAGGCTAAACAGCATATAACATTTTCAGATGGTTCTTCTTTCACTTAGTAATATGCATTTAATATTCCTTCATGTCTTTTCATGGATTGGTAGCTCATATCTTTTAATGCTGAAAAATATTCTATATTCTGGATGTACCAGTTTACTTATCCATTCATCTACTAAAGGACATCTTGGTGGTTTCAAGTTTTGGCAATTATGAATAAAGTATCTATGAACATCTGTATGTAAGTTTTTGTGTAGTTTTAAATTTTCAATTCATTTGGATAAATATGAAGAACATTAGCTGGATTGTATGTTTAGTTTTTAAATAAATGGACAAACTGTCTTCTAAAGTGGTTACATCATTTTGCATTTTTATCAGTAATGAATGAGTGTTCTTGCTACTTCACATCCTTGCTAGCATTTGTTGCTGTTAATGTCTTGGATTTTGGCCATTGTAACAGATGTTTGGTATTTCCTTGTTTTTTTGTTTTGTTTTGTTTTGTTTTGAGAGTTTCTCTCTTGGTGCCCAGGCAGGAGTGCAATGGTACAATCTCAGCTCACTGCAACCTCTGCCTCCTGGATTCAAGTGATTCTCCTGCCTCAGCCTCCCAAGTAGCTGAGATTACAGGCATTCGCCACTACACCAGGCTAATTTTTTGTATTTTTATTAGAGACGGAGTTTGTCCATGCTGGCCAGGATGGTCTTGAACTCCTGACCTCAGGTGATCCACCTTGGTCTCTCAAAGTGCTGGGATTACGGAGTTGAGCCACTTTGCCTGGCCTCATTCTGGTTTTAAATTGCTGTTCTCTGACGATTTATGATTTTTAGGATATTTTTACATTCTTATTTTCCATCTGTACATCTTCTTTGTTAAGTCATCCGTTCAGCTTTTTTTCCATTTTAAAGTGGGGTTTTCACTTTCTTGTTGTTGAGTTTGAGTTCTGTGTATATTTTGAATAACAGTTCTTTATCAGATATGTCTGTTGAAAACATTTTCTCCTAATGTATATCTTATCTTCTCATTCTGTTGACATCTTTTACAGAATACAAGTTTTTTTCTTTTAGTGAAGTCTAGCTTATCAATTATTTTGTACATTTATCATGCATTCAACATTGTATCTAAAAAGTTATCACCACACCCAAGATAAAATAGTTTTTCTTCTGTGGATTATTGTCTAGGAACTTTATAGGTTTTCATTTAACATTTACTTCTATAATCCATTTCAAGTTAATTTTTTGTAGATGGTGTGAGGCCTGTATCTGGATGTATTTTTTGGCATGAGATGGCCAGATTTTCCAGCACCATTTGTTGAAGAGGCTGCCTTTTCCCCATTGTGTTGCATTTGCTCTTCTGTCAAAAATTAGTTGATTGTATTCATGAGTGCCTATTTTTGGGCTCTCTATTCTATTATATTGATTTATTTGTACATTTTTTCACCAACTCCACACTGCATAAACTACTGTAGTTTTACAGTAAGTCTTGAAGATGAGTGGTGTCAGTCCTACAATTTTGTTCTTCAATATTGAGCTTAACATTCTGAGTCTTTTGCCTCTACCTATAAAATTCAGACTCAATTTATTAATATTCACAAAGTAGCATGCTGAGATTTTGATTGGGATTATATTACATTACATTTATAGATAAAGTTGGTAAGAATTGACATTTTGACTATATGGAATCTTTCTATGCATGCATATCAAATATTTCTCCATTTATTTAGTTTTCTTAAAATTTACTTCATTAGAAGTTTGTGATTTTCTTCATATAGATCTTGCACATATTTTGTTAAATGTATACCTAAGTATTTAATTTTGGGGTTGCTAGCATAAATGATAATGTTTTTAAACTTCAAATTCCACTTGTTTATATCTGGTATATAGGAAAGCAATTGATATTTGCATACTGACCTTTTATTGTGCAATATTGCTATAATAATAGTTCCAGGACTTCTTTTTAATGTTGATTCTTCCAGATCTTCTATATATAAATGATCAAGCCATCTGTGAAGAGATGCAATATTATTTTGTTTTTCACAGTCTGTATACCTTTTCTTTTCTTGTCTTACTGTATTATCTAGGACTTCTAGTATGATATTGAAAAGCAATGATGAGAAAAGACGTCCTTACCTTGTTTCTGATCTTAGCAGGAAAGCTTTTAATTTCTCATAATTTGGCATGATGTTAACTTTAAGTGGTTTATAGATATTCTTTATTAAATCAAGGACATTCCTTTCTATTTCTGGTTTTCTAAGAGTTTTAATCATGATGACAATTGGATTTGTCAAATTCTCTTTCTGCATCTGTTAATATGATCATGTGATTTTTTTCACTGTTGTTATTTAGCAAAAAGATATGTAAATAAATTACATAGTTTACTTTTGAATGTTTAACTGGTCCTGCATATTTGGAATAAAATCTGTTTAATAATAGTGCATAATTATTCTTATAAATTGTTGGATTCAATCAGCTATTTTTGAAGATTTTTGCGTCTACACTTATGAGAAAAATAAGTTTTTAGTTTTTTTTCTTTTGATATCTTTATCTGACTTTGGTTATTAGAATGATACTGGCTTCATAAAATGAGTCAGGAAACATTCCCTTTGCTTATATCTCTTGGAGATGAAGTATTGGTGTGAATTCATCCTGAAATATTTGTTAGAATTCACAAGTGAATCTACCTTGGCATGACGTTTCCTGGTTTGGAAGGCTTTTAAACATTGATTCAATGTACTTAATACATATAGGCCTATTCAGATTGTGTTTTTTTGTATAAATTTTTCAAAATTTAATTTTTCAAGGTATTGGTCTATTCATCTAGGTTGCCAAATCTGTGGGCATAGAGTTGTTCATAATATTCCTTTATTATCCCTTTAATGTTTGTAGGATAAATACTAATGTACTTTCCTTTATATCTGATAACAGCATGTGCTTTCTTTTTTTTCCCTCAGTTAGCCTATCTAGAGGCTTATTTATTTTTATTGACATTTTCAAAGAACCAGCCTGTGGTTTTGTTGATTTACTCTATTAGTTTATGGTTTTCAATTCACTAATTTCTGCTGTAATTTTTATTTTTATTATTCTTTCTTTCTTTCTGCATACTTTCTTTTTCTCTCTCTCTCCTCCACTCCCCCACCCTCAGTTTCATAGAGTGAAAGCTTAGATAATTAATTTTAGATATTTCTTCTTTTCTAATATATGCATTCAATGGTATGGATTTTCCTCTAAGGACTGCTTTCACAGTACCTCACAAATTTTGATGTTTTAATTTAGTTCAAAATATATTTAAATTGTCCTTGAGATTTCTTTTTTGACCTGTGTATTTACTAGTTTGTTGTTTAGTCTCTAAGTATTTTGCATTTTCTAGCTATCTTGCTCTAATTTGTTTTCTGAAACAATCACTGGAACTCTATACATGTATAGTTCCCTGATAGTAGATGATTCTTTGGACTTAAGCTCATTATCTTTATTTTAGAAAAGATGGGATCTTAAATAAATAGCTTTAAGGATTCTTCCCGGGCAATGTGCTATAGTTTACTTGAATATTGTCTTTGGGTTTTGAAGTATTTCTGTATATTATATGAGTTAATGTCTACAAACTCAAAATAGAATTTCCAGATTGCATTAGACAAATTTCTAAACAAGTAAAAACCAATCTTTTTTAATTAACCATTTTTGACTGTGTTTGATATAAGTAGGTTATATATTTTAGACATTTCCTGGTGAATTAAAAGATGAGAACTAACTTCCTAATCATCATAGCTCAAATAACAGTCATAATTTTCTCAATCTGTATTACTGATGCCTATCTCTAATACCTGTATTTGCACCCTAAATTTTAGGTGCCAAATAACATTTTAAAAAGTAAAATGAATAATTTAATTATTATTCACAAACTTTTTAAAATAAAAATTTCCAAATTTTATAGTGTCTTAAAACTTAAACTTTGAATCCTTTCTCCACAAATTGTTGTCCTTCTATTTTTTTCTCCACAAATTCTTGTTCCTTCTCATATATCTGTAGATCACTGCCTTTTTTTAAATACATCACTGTAGATTTTCTTGCCTAGTTGAGAAAATTAAGGACTAATTCCATACTATATACCCAGTCACTGTGAATAATGTATCCAATTTACTTCACTTTCAGCTTTTTTGGAGGCACATCATTCATACACAATAATTTTCGTACACATACTATGTATCAGATGTTATATGAGAAGCTTCTATACCATGGCAGGCAAAGGCTCTGTCCTCATGGAGTCTGTAGTCCAGTAGGGAAGATAATTAGCAAATATTGTAATTTCAATAATGCTTATTGGATTTGATGATTAATCCAAAATTAATGTGCTCCTCAAACATGTCCTCTTGTTTTTCACTGGTCTTGGCAGGAATGCCTTCTTTCTTGACAAATACTCTTTGCTGCATTTCCAACTTAAGTCCTATATCATATTAAAATTCTCGCTCAGACTGAACTTCCTCCATTATTTATTTTCGAATTTCCACAGAAGAGAATCAATCATCCACACTCCTGTTCCTGCATTATAATCATATTGTATATTGTATATGATACCACACTAAGTATCATATTATTTGTCTTCCCTCCCAGAACTTTCCCTCTAGATCATTCTTAACATGAATTCAACATGTGAATCACATGGGGGGCTTTAAAAATGCCAATGTCTGTCTCCAGTGGTCTGCTGGTAAATGTTTAAAAACTAGCTCCTATGGGAGGGAGAATGAAAGGGGCAATTTCTGATTTGTAGCACTTGTAGATTTCTGTAGTTTAAATGCTCCCACCATGGCTGATTTCAACCTATCAAAAGGACATCCCTGAACATGGAGCAGAGAAGAGATTTGCAGTAGCAACCATTGCGTTGTATTTGAAGCAAATTCTTAAGCACCCCTCAGACCTATTGATTCAGAAACTGTGGGAGTGGGGCACAGTGATTCATGTATTAGCAAACTTTCCACGTGATTCTGACGCATGCTAAAGCTTCAGAACCACTTATCCAACATAATACTGGGCATGTAATAGAATCTTAATGCATATGTTTTGAGTTTGCTTGCATCAATGATAATGTAACCAGTTTCATAAATGTCATTTTCTTTACATTAACCACCTTATCCTATTTGATCTTATGATTTAGACAATAATAAAGAAAGTGATTTAAATAAAAATGGTGTGTGAATGATCATGGTATGGAAAGTGAATATTATTCTAGAGCTTAAATTACTCAAAGGAAAAATACCCGCACTAAGTTCAAATTGTAGCTGTGGAAAATCTGCATCATGTGAGGTCAAATACTCAGGCCAAAGAGAAAACAAAGTCTCCTCAATATAGAGTCGCATGCAAAATGAACTAAAAAAAAGAAAAAAAAAGACAAAAAATATGCCAATATCTCAGCTTATATTGTCTCACAACTGTAATCCTAGGTTTTTGGTAAGCTGAGAAAAATTTTATTATTCTGTCTTATCTCTCCTATGATAATTCACTAGCATAAATATTCACAGTCAAGCATTGAGAAAAGAACAACAAAAAACTCGTTTTCACAGTCGTTGAAAAAAAGATGTCATTTAAATAATACTGTCGTTAACTTGATTAGTCAGTAAATCTTTGTTGTGAGAGAGCGTGCTAACAGAGCAGAAGAGAAAGTAAAAGTACCAATCCAATCAGACAGCTTTTTATGTCCTTTCCTCAGACTGAAGCTGTCTACTCTTGTGCCCCATTGGCTTTTTAAGTTTTATATTGAAATTTAGTAAACTACCCTTTGTATTTGCCTTACCTTAACCACCAAGCTTATTTAACTCAAAATTTCTGATTTCCTCATATAAATGCATTTCCAATAATCTTTACCCCCTTAGTGTGGAATAAAAATCTAATCTTCCCACAGCCAGTGCAGTTATGTATCATTAAGCTGCTTCTTCCGAAACACACACACACACACACACACACACACACACACACACACACATGCAAAACCACCAGCATTCAACTCTGCTGTAGCCACCATGTAGCATCAGAATGCTTTCTTTCTTGTCTTCGGGTTACTTAGCTTCTACTTCAGGGAAATTACTATTTTTATCTTGCCAGTTGAGTTCATTGATAATTAACTCTGGCTATATTAGAATCGCCTTGAGAAGTGGCCTCAAGTATCAAAACCAATGTTTGAGCTGCACATGAATAAAATAAATAATTGCATCTGAAGGTGAGAAGAAGGCATGTGTATCTGTTACATGTATGATGAATATTTGCAGCCTTCCTTGAGAACCACTGTATGCATGGCATACCTGAACAGGAATGTCATTCTACTCAGCTGGACAGCCTGAGCTGGGTACCAATGCTGACATAACAAAAGGAAATTGAATCCACCTGCATGAAGAATGCCTCCTTAAAAGCTGAGTGAATCCCTTTAGCTTGGGGTATTGCAATGCCAACTAAAACTTTAGTTTTATTGCTTACAAATAAGTTTAACTTTATTGTGAAAGTAGTATTTCTATTTTATTGAAAAGTTGACTAAATCAGATGCTAGATAGTCAAGAAAATATGGGAAATCCAAATAAAAACACCTAAAGTGTATCATTGTTTTCCCTCTCATTTGTGATCTGGTAATAAAACTGGCATACTGGGGTGGGGATTCTACTCCCCTGTACATCTGCTTTCCAGTGGGCATTGGCCTCCTTAGGATATCTTATAAACCTTGAAGAAGAATCTTTGTCCCAAGCTCAAAAAAAAGTCTAAAAGTAATTCATTTACCCCAATCTCTTACTCAACTGGATGTTTACACAGGAAATCTCTGATTCATGCATAAGACCTAAACTAAAATTACAATGTCAAGATTGCAATAGACAAAGAAGGACAAAGCCTATGTATTTTCCACTTTTCTCAGCTTGGTTCCAAGTCAGTATACTTCAGGATATGTTTTCTACTAACAGATACAAAGTAGGTACTCATCTTGCATGGTGGTTTATTCAACTTAACTCCTGTGGTTCTTGATTTCTTTATCTTAATGTGCCAATAGTAACATCTAAGTCATTAAGAATTTTGTAAGGATTAAATTAGATGATGATGAATACTACCCAATAAGTGATGACTATTGGTTAGAGAAAAGATGGTCATAGGGAAGTGTCAGGAAATAGAGACAGCTCACAATAAACTAACAGAAAGACACAAGACAGATAATAGTCTTCTCTAGTATACATGATATCTGGACTCCTCAATTTGATATTCATATAAAGGACAAGGTGAATTATTTCCTCTTGTATAGAAGAACACCAACCCCCTCTCCCACTCACACACACTCATCATCACAGTGAAGTCAAAACTCCAAATATTGTCATTTCAAGATGGTCAGTGAGGACAGGTGCCAGTTAAGTAGTCAAGGAGGTGGTGGGATACCTTAAAAACATTTTTGCAGACCTTCCCAGAATAATTTTAACAAATAGTGTCCACTATAATATACATTGAAAGCATTGTGTGCTCCTTAGTGGGGTGTTTTCCAGTTATAAGTTAAATAATTAATTGCTCGATTATTTGTGCAATTTGATGTTCCCTAGATTCTACTATGTCTGAGGGCAGGGATTTTTCTCTGTCTTATTTATTGCTGTAACACCTGTGCCTTACACTTTATAGCTCAGTAAATGTGATGAATAAAAATATTTTGAAACACTTCCACAACTTTTTCTTTTTTTCCGGATATATTCTCATTATAATAGTGTTTAAATATTTAATTTTAATTTTATTTAATTTACTTGATCAATAATGACTAGGGGAGTGTTATTTTTGTTGTGGTAGTGGGTTCATTTTTTTTTTTTTTTGATTGCTATTTCAGAAGTCTGTGTATATTCTGGAGGTATGTTTCCTAACTGCCTCTGCTGAGTCCATCTATTAACATGCTAGCACAATATGACTTTATAAAAGTCTACTCCTGGGAATGAATACTTTATTTGACTACAGTTGGGAAAATATGATCTCTTACCTTCATTACCATTTGTAAGCGCCCCCACATTAGGTGAAGACATTTACTCTATGGGTGATTGCTTGGTTCCATGGAAAAATCCCTTTTCATTTTTCTTCCACATGCCAATCTCTACTCTAGGTAGCCATTAAAAGCTAGTTGCTTCTGGTTAATGGTTATTTTAGTATTCTTGTGAAGGTGACTGTTTTCAAAAAATAAAGGTTTGCATCAAAACAACTTAATCCTTGATTGTAGGCAGCTTACATTTTCTTTTTGACCAAACACCTCACATACATTTGACTACTATTTATGAGATTTCCTTTATAAATTTTTGAAAAAAACTGTATTTTCAGGCCTGTTGAAAAGCTTTATTTCCTCAAGAACACTTTAACTCTCTTGAAATACTAGAAATTCGTGGATGAAAATATAACAAAGTAACTTTATTACGTTTCTCAGTGTCAAGTTTTGACCACATAAGTATAGGAAACAAAACATTTGCTGAGAGTAATATTGCTTTGGGAACGACCTTTAGCCATGAGTAACTGTTATTTTGCTGAACTGTAAAATAGTGGATGAATATTCACAAAATGGTATTAACCTACAGATATCTGAACAAGATAATCCTAAATTCTTTCAACCATCATCTTTTACAGATTAGCAATGTGACTTTATGTAGTCCATCAGAATATATTGTGGATCCAAAGTAAGTTCTAGAAAATGTTGCTGTATATTTTTTTCAAACTACATGTAGTTCAAAGTAAAATATCTTTAATATTGAATATACTGAAATAGTGTCTCTATTCAGTTCTTCATAGGATTCCATATTTGTTGTACATGTATTCCCTCAGCATGAGACAGTATCTGCCCAAAGTAGAATAATTACTCCTCCTTATGGAGAAATGATCTAAGAAAATCTCTGGGGATTTTTCTAAGTAAGTGCTATTTTTTCAACCATAACTAGAAAAGTATATTAGGCAATCTGCTATTTTCATATAATTTGCACAACACTTGAAATAAATAGGATAAGTTGAAAGCTGCCACTTGTCTTGGAAATCAGGACATTTAAAGAGCTTAGTGAACCTCTGGCATAATTTGGTGTTATTTTTTAGTTCTGTATAAGAGGAGTAAATTTCATAAGTCCCCTTTCTTTCATAGTACTACTATTTTTCTAACATTTCAATTTCAGTGAAAACTTTGATTTTTTCATATATGCAATTATATTTCTAATAAAAATGTGGCTTCTGGGGAAGCAAGTGCTTAGGTCACAGAGGTTCTTGAAGGCTATGGTAAAATAAATCTCAGAAGACATGATACTTAAAAAATTCATCATGTTATTCATGTATATTATATGATATATAGGATGATTACCATTAGAAGATTATACATTATATAATTGAAACTCTAAGTTAATTTGCAGTAATTCATGTTTATTGAAGTGGGAGGAAAAATCTGTCTTCTGGGTGGGGAAGGAGAGAACTTTTGAAGCTTAAGGTACCTCCATCACTTTGTTGTGTATGCAGTATTTATCCACCTCTTAAACACAGAAAAATTATTAATAAAATTGATCAGAGTAAATAGTGCCAATTGAGCCACTATTATTGATTTGCATTTTATCTATGAATATAGTATTATTTTGCTTTTGAAAATGCTACCTTGAATTTAAGTCAGCCCCTGGTTCTGTTTTGTTTGTTCGTTGTTCGTTTTTGTGTTTATTGTTTTTGTGTCCATGAAACTTCAGTCATCACATTGACTTGTCTTCTCAGTGCACCTATCATTATGGGTTCTTCATCACTCTGCCTCTTCCGGTACTCAGAAATAATCAGAGGAAACGATGATCTTAAAGGTCTGGTTTTGAGGAAGAAAGTGGCGTTTATACTTTGAGACAAGGTTTACATGGGGAAGCAGTGGAATGATCTTGCTTCTCTATTGTACATCGCACATGTGGACTCATGACAGCAGACCAAAGTGGAGTTCAAACAATCTGCATGCTGCCCTGGCAACTATAACATCTTAATCTCATAAGAACCCTCTCTAACCTTTACTCATTGTGTAAGGTATTTTGAATCTTTTGAGGAAAGGATTAATAACTAAGACAAAGTCCCTTTCTTCAAAAAGTTTTCAATTCTTTCCTTCTTCCCTCCCTTCTTTTCTTCCTTCTTTCCTTGCTTTTTTATTTTTAGTATAGCAGGAAAGGAAAGCATGAAGAAAACCATTAAAAATATACTATGTTAGAA
Organism: Colobus angolensis palliatus; assembly: GCF_000951035.1. Classification (NCBI taxonomy): domain Eukaryota; kingdom Metazoa; phylum Chordata; class Mammalia; order Primates; family Cercopithecidae; genus Colobus; species Colobus angolensis. The sequence goes on along the minus strand of NW_012116788.1, from coordinate 704,888 downwards.
TGTGATGAGTGTTACAGGAGAGGTACAGAAAATTTTCAATGACTACTTATATGAAGAAGAGAATCCCATATCTCACGGTATGGAAAGAAGAACAGAGGTTTTGAAAGAGAAGATTTTTTCCTAAGTTGCATAAATTTCTGACCAGTCCACATGGCAAGGTACTATTCTATGGTGAGAAACATGGTATGTAAAACCATGGTAACGAGAAAGAGAAGAGGTTCAAATTCTTTAGAGGAAGTCCTACATGAATTAACAAACCATTAGGATACAAATTCTTTTAAAGATAACATAGGAAAGCTCAGGATCAGACAATGAAATCAGATAGGAACACATTCCACATATTATTTTAAATAATAACTTAGTAATTTAGAACTTAGCAGGTTCTGAGCTTTAAAGGTTTCTGAGTCATACATTGGTCTTTGGGGAATAATTGTTTCTAGCAACAGTTTATAGAATTAATTTAAAGCGTGGATACTAGAGACAAAATACTTTTCGTTATACTGTGTTATATTGGTTGAATAAACAGTGGAAAGAGTGCTAGAATTAGGGAAATGAAAGAGCAGCTAGAATTGAGGTGCTGTAGATGTAAAAAGGCCTTATTTATTAACCTACTGGAAACGATGAGTAGGATAATAGAGAAAATGAATCAAAATAGACTTTACTATTTTAAGTCTGGGGGTCTGAGAGAACAGCGATGCATTCAGTGGACATGCAAAAGGTTGGAGGTACAGCTTAAGAGGAGCTCAATTTAGGACAGACTGAATTTAATGTGTTCATTATCTATACAGATAGAAATATCAATAAACATTGCTCTGATGTTTCTGAATGAATGAGTGTATCAGCTGTATGTTTTGGGGGCCTGTCAAGCTCATTTTCTTTTCTTTAAGGAAAATTAATCATTGACCTCCCTTAATACACCCCTCTTTGTTTTTAGTTTTTGATGCAGGGTCTTACTCTTTCACCCAGACTTGAGTACAGTGACTCCATCTAGGCTCACTGCAACCTCTGCCTCCTGGACCCAAGTGATCCTCCCACTTTAGCTTCCCAAGTAGCTGGGACTACAAGCGTGCACCGCCATGCCTGGCTAATTTTTGTCTTTTTGGAGAGCCCAGGTTTCATCATGCTGATGGCTGGTCTCAAATTCCTGAGCTCAAGTGATTTGCCCTCCTTTACCTCTCAAAGTGCTGGGATTACAGGCATGAGCCATGCATTTGGCCTATTTAAAGACTACTCTGAAAGCAGTGCTGAGTAGAGAGCTGGCCATGTAACTTGCCTCTCACCTATAGCTGAATAGATACCTGGCCCAAGTTAGGCTAAATCAGCATCTCTCCCAGGAATCTGAATTTGGGTTTCATAGACATTTCTTACTCTTAGTTTTCTGTTTAAAATTGGCTTGGAACAGCAGTATGTACACAAAGACTGAGAAATATGGCCAATAAGTAAACAACAATATTAAATAATACAAAGAAATATAGATATGGGAGAACATAGGGAAACAGAGAAAAATGATGTTTTGATAACATGTATATATATGCAAGCAAATTCCCTATGGTCAATCAAACTTAATGTAGAAAAAAGTGAATACAGACATACCTACTTATACTTGTTTGACTGTATTATGCTTTGGAGACACAGTGTTTTTTTTTTTTTTTTTTTGTAAATTTGCAAATTAAAGGTTTGATGCAACCTTTCTTCAAGTAAATCTGTCAGTCTTAGTTTTCTGACAACATATACTGATTTTATGTCTCTGTGTCACATTTTGGTAATTCTCAACATTTCAAACTTTGTCATATTTTTAATATCTTTTACAGTGATCTGTGATCAATGTTCTACTACTCTAATTGTTTTGGACCACCATGAATCAGGCCCATATAAGGCAGTGAAGTTAAGTGATAAGAGTTACATGTTTTTCAATCATTCTACTCACTGTCCATTCTCCCATTTCTATTCCTTTCCTCGGGCCTCCCTATTCTCCAATATATAACAATATTGAAATTTGCCAACTAATAACTCTACAATGGCTTCTAAGTGTTCTTGTAAAAGGATGAGTCACACATCTTTCACTTTAAATAAAAAGGTAGCAATGATTAAGCTTAGTGAGGAAGGCATGTCAAAAGCCAAGATAGGCTGAAAGCTAAAACTCTTATGCCAAAGAGTTAGCCAAGCTGTGAGTGTAAGGAAAAAAAAAAAGTTCTCAAATATAATTAAAAGTGGTATACAAGTGATAAGAAAATTAAACAGCCTTATTGCTGCTATGGAGAACGTTCTAGTAGTTTGGATAGAAGAACAAACCAGCCACAACCCTATGTTAATCCAAAGCTTAATCCTGGCAAGTTCGGAAGCCTCTTCAATTCTATGAAGGCTAAGAGAGTTAAGGAAGCTGCATAACGGAAGTTTGAATCTTACAGAGGTTGGTTCATGATGTTTGTGGAAGGAAGCAATCTCCATAACATAAAAGTGCCAGGTGAAGCAGCAAGTGCTGATATAGAAGCTATAGCGAGTTACCCAGAAGATCTGAATAAGAAGTTAATTGATCAAAGTGGCTGAACTAAATAACAAATTTTCACTGTAGAAGAAAGAGCCGTCTTTTGAATGAAGATGCCATTGAGGATGTTCATAGTTAGAGAGGAGAAATCGGTGCCCAGCTTTAAAACTTCAAAGGGCAGCCTGACTCTTTTGTTAGTGACTAATGCAACTGGTGGTTTGAAATTGAAGCCAATATTCATTTACTATCTCCAAAACACTAAGACCCTTAAGAATTATGATACTCTATCTGTGCTCTATAAATGGAACAGCAATGCCTGGATTACAGCACATCTCTTTACAGCATGATTTATTTAATATTTTAAGCCCACTGTTGAGAACTACTGCTCCAAAAAACATATTATTTTCAAAATATTACTGCGTATTGAGAATGCACCTGGTCACTCAAGAGTTCTCACGGAGAAGTACAAGGAGATTAATGTTGTTTTTATATCTGCTAATACAATATTCATTCTGCAGCCCATGAATCAAGGAGTAATTTAGACTTTCAAGTCTCATTATTTTAAAAAAATCATTTTGTACGGCTATAGCTCCCATAGACAGTGATTCCTTTGATGGATCTGGACAAAATACAATGAAAATCTTCTGGAAAGGATTCACCATTTTAAATACCATGAAGAACATTTATGATTCATGGGAGGAGGTCGAAATATAAACCTGAACAAGAGTTTGGAAGAAGTTAATTCTAACTCTCATAGATGATTTTGAGGGGTTCAAGACTTTAGTAGATAGGATAAGTCACTGCAGATATGTTAGAAATAGCAAGAGAACTAGAATTTTAAGTGGAACCTGAAGATGTGACTAAATTATTGCAATCTTAAATCAAACTTGAAGACATGAGGAGTTTCTTGTTATAGATGTGCAAAGAAAGTGTTTTTTTTTTTTTTTGAGACAGAATCTACTCCTGATGTCTGAAATGCTGTGAATGTGGATTAACAACAAATAATATAGAATATTAGATAAACATACTTGATAAAGTAGCAGCACAGTTTGAGAGAACTGACTCCACTGATTCTAGTTTTATTTATTTATCTGGAGATGAGTTCTCACTATGTTGCCCAGGCTGGAGTGCAGTGACTATTCACAGTCATATAGTGCACTACAGCCTTGTACTCCTGTGGCCAAACAATCCTCCTTTTCAGCCTTCTGAGTAGCTAGAGCTATAGGCATGCCACCATGCCAAGCTTGACTTCCACCAATATCAATGTTGGGTCCCAAGAACTATATTTTTGTTATGCAACCATAACAGATGCAGAGTTATACATATTAAGCAAGATGGGTTAATTCCCAGTTTCTTTTTCATAATTTGGATCTATTTGAACTTAGTGGCACTTAGAAGAGATGTGATTGTGGCTTTTTCACCTATATTGTCTAGTGGATATTATTTGAATTGCCAAAGTCCCTAGCACTAGCTTAGATTCTGCCCTTCATGAGAGTTGATTGAGACTTGGATCCTGTAATTTAATTTAATATCTTTCCATTAAATTTCTTGTTTATTCAAGTAATAATTTTTTGATACATACAAGTAAAAGAAACATATCTAATTCAGTATATGAGAGTATTAAAAAAGTTCTAATACAAATGGATGTTTGTCAATAGACACTTGATAACCATGCATTTCTCATGTACAAACTACAGAATTCTATGTAAGCCATTATTGGGGTTACAACAAGGTAATATGACATTAATTTCAGCATTTACTTTACATTACTTTACATTTTTTGAGGCTGTATCCCTTAATTTTTTTTTGTCTTTACATTAGTTTTACTCACATTTTATAGATAAAAAATGTGAGAGTAAAGGACTTTCTATGACTTACCCAGGATGATGTGACTAGGTAATGTCAGGGGTACTTCATCCCCAGGCTTTCTCATTTCAAAACTCATTTACTTAGCTCATTATAACCATAGTTATCATTTCAAATGGTTATAAAGCATTTTCTAGATATCAATACTTTAATCCAACTTAAAATTAAATAAATTTTCAAAATAAAGTAGAATAAGTCTATCTTAATGAGCTTTTAATAAAGCAATAACAATTTGAAATTTAGAGAGCTTTAAGATTTTGCATTAGAAATACTGAAAATTTCTTCATTGTTCTCATATCCCTTTCCTAAAGACCCTGCCCTTTCTATAACTTTTGAGTTTGTAGCCGTATGAGCCATGTAAACTCATTTTTTTGAGTTCATAGTTTATAAATTTAGAAATCAGTGTTTAACTTATGCCAGACTTGGTTTCATCCTACCAAGATCTTTTGCTTAGGGTCTACACTAAGTTCTAAGTTCTGGACACAAGTCCCGTAAGGTCAAGTAGACTCAGGAGCTGAGATGGCAATTTAGGGTGGTGGCCATGGTGGACAGTGTGCAAATTGCTGAATCAGCAGAGAACTCTAATCTGCAAAAACAAAGAAGGTAAATAGAGAAAGAAGAAATGACAGATTATTTAACTTCAGGGAGAAAGAGAGGGAGAGAAAGAGAAATTTTATGATGTGATTACTGGTGTGGATGTTTATCTCCCAGGTATCTTTCTATCAAGGCTCAGATTTACTCACTGTTCTTGCATTCTAAGTGAAATTCCTGTATCCTTCCTTCAAATTCCCCTTGGTTGGAATGGATTTCTGTAATAACATATTCTCTGCTTAAGAAAAAAAATATTCTAAGATAAAGGGATATTCATCCCAATTTTCATTTAAATATTACATAAACAAATGGCTATATTATATAAAGTGATCTATCAGTAATGAATGAAATGCAAGTTTGTGTCTCTACAGATTTTATTTTAAATGATATTCTGGATACTATCTTCAACCTACGATATAAATAATACAAATTTGTTTTACTTCATTATTTGTAAAATAATGCATGAACTAATTTCCTATTTCTGAGGTATTGCCAAACGAACTAAGTATAAACAGCCTTGTGAAATCATAGATATTGACTGTATGTGATAGCAGCTTGGTAGTTCTCCAAACAAAGGTATCAAGTTGCCCTCTGAATTAGATTCCTAGGAGTTGCAATAAACAGCAAACAGGATGACTGAAAACAACAACAATTTATTTTCTCACAGTTCTAGATGCTAGGAGTTTCTGAAGGCACTAGGGAAGAATCTGTTCCCTTCCTTTGTCTTAGCTTCATGTGTTGCTGACAATCCTTGGCATTCCTGTTTTGTAGATGCATCACTCTAATTTCTGTGTCTGTTGTCACATGGTGTCCCCTCAGTGTGTCTCACTCTGTCTCTTCTCCTTTTCTTATAAGGGCACTGCTTTTATTGGATTTGGGCCCATCCTAATTCAATATGACCTTGTCTTTACTTGAATTCACCTGCAAAGACCCAGTTTTCAAATAAGATCACCTTTATAAGTCAATGGCTTAGGATGTCAACATATTTTTTTGGTGGACACAATTCAACTCATAACACCTTCAAAGGAAGGGAAAATCGTGTTAAACAGGTAGCAAAACCACATATCACTAACAGAAACATTACTCCTCCTACACAGATAATGCTTCTTGGCATTAAAAAGAAAATTAAATATAATATGATAAATAATAAGCAATATGGAGAGATCCAAATTATTTTTTCACCTTCCATGGTAAGTAAATATGTTGTTGGAGTTTCTCAGGTAACAACTGCCTGCCACAGAAAGAAGGGAAGGATAGATGCAAGAAGGAAACACACTTCCTTATCAACTTGACAATGTAAAAGCTGTGCTAATGAGTTTTTGTCATCTAAGTGAGAGTGAATACTAGATTATGATATGTAGGACTTTGATGTAAAGGATCTCATTGCTAACCAGGTCAACTTACAACTGGCCTGATACAGTGATCTATTGGGGAAAACTCACCCCCGATATTCAACATGGGTTCTTTTCTATTTCCCTAAGTGTTGGCTGGTCTGAGAAAAAAAGGGAAAGATTACAAAAGAGAGAAATTTTAAAGCTGGATATCTGTGGGAGACATCATATGTTGACAGATTCCATGATGCCTCCCAAGTAGTAAGAGCAGCAAGTTTTCATTAGCAATTTTCCAAAGGGAAGGCATGTATGAATAGGGTGTGGGTCACAGAGATCACGTGCTTCAAGGGCGACAAAAGATCACAAGGCATGAGGTCAGGGCAAGATCACAAGGGCAGGGCAAAACTAGAATCACTAATGAACTTCCATGTCCCACTGTGCACACATTATCATTAATAAACAAGGTTCAAGAGCAGAGAACCGGTCTGAGTAGAATTTGCCAGGCTGCAATTTCCTAATCCTAGCAAGCCTGGGGGTGCTGCAGGAGACTAGGGCATGTTTCATCCCTATCTACACCTGCATACAGCAGACACTCCCAGAGTGGCCATTACAGAGGTCTCCTCTGGTAAGGCATTCTTTTCCCAGGGCTATTAATTATTGATATTCCTTACTGGAGAAAGAATTAAGCAGTATTTCTCTTACCCGTTTTTGGTAATAAGAGAAATATGGTTCTGTCCTGCCTGGCCCACAGGCAGCCAGACTTTAAGGTTATCTCCCTTGTTCCCTGAACATCACTGTTATCCTGTTCTTTTTTCAAAGTGCCCAGATTTCATATTGTTTAAACACACATGCCTTACGAACAATTTGTGCAGTTAACACAGTCACCACAGGGTCCTGAGGTGACATTCATCTGCAGCTTATGAAGATCATGGGATTAAGAGATTAAAGTAAAGACAGGCATAGGAGATTGCAAGAGTATTGATTGGGGAAGTGATAAATGTCCATGAAATCTTTACAATTTATGTTCAGAGATGGCAGTAAAGACAGGCATGAGAAATTATGAAAATATTAATTTGGAGAACTAATAAATGTCCACAAAATCTTCACAATTTATGTTCTTTTGCCAAGGCTTCAGCCAGTCCCTCTGTTTGGGGTCCCTGCCTTTCTGCAACAGTGACCCACACATGACACTGAATGAGAGTTAGCATCTGTTTAAAGGAAAGAGGCTGAAATCTGAGTGGCTTACTGACTCAAATCACTGTTATGTACCCTCTATTTGTACTGTCATTGAGAAAATGGCTTAAAAAGTATAAAAAACTGCATTAAAAAGTGAAAAATGAATGAGATCATGTCCTTTGCAGGGACATGGATGGAACTGGAAGCCATTATCCTCAGCAAACTAATGCAGGAAGAGAAAACCAAACACCACATGTTCTCACTTATAAGTGGGAGCTGAATAATGTGAACATGTGGACCCAGGGAGGGGAACAACACACACTGGGGTCTGTCTGGATTGGGAGTGGGGGGAGGGAGAGCATCAGGAAAAATAAATAGCTAATGCATGCTGGGCTTAATACCTAGGTGATGGGTTGACAGGTGCACCAAACCACCATGGCACACGTTTGCCTATGTAACAAACCTCCACATCCTACACAGGTACCCCAGAACTTAAAATAAGAAATAAAGCAGCCATAGACACTTTCTAAAGCACTAATTATGCTGTGTTCCGATAAAACTTTAATTGCAAAAAAAAAAAAAATAGAGAAAAAGAGCAACAACCACAAAATTATCAAGGGACTTACAGAAAGATATGTAAAGATTCAAAAACGAAATGAACAAGACAACTAAAACAGAGATAAAAAGCATGCATGATAATAATTTTATAACAAAGCACATGAGAAGGATAGCCAAGGATTAACAATGGGATTTTACAGAAGCACTGACTAATCAGAATGGTCACCAGCCAATCACAATGGACCCTTATGTTTTCTCGGACTTAAAGGAGACATTATTCCTGGTGACGTGGAATAAAGGAAGAGGTGATAAGGCATGGAAAGCGATGGAAAGCAAGCTGGAATATGTCAGAAAAAGTGCAAATATAGAGTAATAATGTCACTTTAGAATATGACTAAAGAATGGACGATGCTGAGAACAAGGACATTTAGTAGAACTATGAGAAAATCAAGCAAAGTAAGTGGGGAAAAAGTAATAGGTATAAAAGAAAAAGGAGATTCAAAGTAAACAAAATTGAAGTTTCCTGAAGAAAAGATTGGAATGTGTATTAAAGCTTATAATGGACAATGTTCCTCATAGTGTCTTATAAAGAGTAGACCAGGCACATTCATTATTGTTGGATATCTTATTAATCTTTCTGGATATTAAAGAACTCTATTAGCAAGGAAACTTCCTTGAGCCTGAAAAAAAACATTCTGTGGGGGCATCAGGGCCAAAACTCGCATTACATGTAAGAAAGTTACATCTCTACAGCAACATTCAATGGGAGAAGACAGTGGGACAAATTCTGCAAAAGTTCTTGGCAACAGACATAGTGTGCAAATCATACAAATTCATGGCATGTTATTCATAAACTCTTCTTTAAAACGAACAAAAATATAAACTGTGATAATATAATCCCACCAATAAACATGAATAGGAAATCTATCTGACCAGCTTCAACTACAGAACTCCAGGGGAAAGTAGGTGGAGGGGGCAGCATTCACTGCTGAGACCACATCCAAGTCATTAAGTCTCACTACTATCAATAATAATGCTGGCAAAGTGCTACAAATTACCCCAGATCTCCTCAGACTCATGGTTACAAAACAGTGCTGTTAAGCAATACGTTTCATGCTTTGAGTAAGCGTCAATGCCATGAAAGAAACTTAGTAAAGCATCACTGGCCAAAAAGTCTACACCTGTTGAGGTAAATTCAAGCAGCACAGTTTCCATCCCAGTAGTACTGAGAAATTTGGGGAGTTGTATACTCATAATACATACCTCCAAATATTAGGATGCACGTGTACTTAGTTTCAGTATAATCTTTCAGATTGTCTTGCAGAATAGCTGCATCAATGTACACCCTCAATTACTACATAGGAATTCTCGACTACTCATATTGCTGCCAACACTAGAGATATTACTTTTCTACTACATAAAAATAACGTACTTTTTTTGCTGTTTAATTTTCTCATTGACTAACACAATGTTTAATGATGATGGGGGAGACTCAGCATTTCTTTACTTTCATGTTGGTACTTCTGTGAAATTGCTATTCATCTTCTTTGATCATAATTTATACTGTATTTTCTATAATTATCTTCTGTATTTTGAGAAGGTTTTGGTAGATATTAATACCAACTATCTATTTTGTAGATATTCATCTCATAACTGTTGGAAATATTTTCTTTTATTTTATCCATTTTTGTGCTTTGTGATTCGATAGAACAATCTCTAATTTTGCTATAGTCAAATCCTTCTTTTTAAGTTCTCAGATTTTGTACATTTGAGACCTTTTCAAATAAATTGATCCTATTCCTAAATCTGGTTCTTTTACCAGTTTTTATTTCTAGAAAAAACTTTGCACATTCTAATGCATGTGAAGTCCACTTTGTATAGTATTTATATTAAACAATAATTGCCTCTAGTATGCTAGTTCTTCCAGTATCAATCTACTAAGCAATCTGTAATTTCCATTGTTTTATGTTTTCATTGTTACTGTAATTTCAAATATATCGACTACATATCAGAATTTTATGTTTTATTCCATTTGTTTCCTCAAGAGGCAGTTCCACAGTATCTTCATTACTTGCACTTGGCATTACGGCTAATTATCTGGAATAAAGAATTTGTAAATTCTCCTTTATATTAGTTGAATTAGCTCTCTATTGAGATTTTTTGTCTTTTTACATGTGTTTTTCTTTCTTTCTTTTTTCTTGAGACGAAATCTCACTCTGTCGCCTAGGCTGGAGTGAGCTCCTCCTCCCAGGTTCACACCATTCTCCTGCCTCAGCCCCCCAGGTAGCTGGGACTACAGGCAACCGCCACCACTCCAGATAATGTATTTGTTTATTTATTTTATTTTTAGTAGAGACAGAGTTTCACTGTGTTAACCAGGATGGTCTCGATCTCCTGACCTCGTGATCCTCCCTCCTCAGCCTCCCAAAGTGTTGGTATTACAAGCGTGAGCTACTGTGCCTGGCCTACATATGTTTTTCAATGAGCGATACACATTCCAGCTAAAATTGTGATTGGGATAATATTGAATTTGTAGTATACTTGAGGCAATTGTCAATTTTTCCATGGTACATCATATTAACACTGTATATTATATTCCTACGTTATTTAAATATTTCTTTATTTCTTAGATTTGAATTTTAACTCTTTTTTAGAGGATCTTTTATTTTCACAATTAAATTTAAACAGTATGTGTTTGATAACTTTCCTGTTAAGTAATAAAGTAAACAGAATATGTGGAGACATATGACACAGATGATAAATCATAATCAAAACACTTCTCAATCCAAATACATTTTCCTACTAATATTATCAATTTTATAGTATTTGTATAGTATTTATATGCAATACACTATGATTTATACATTTATGTAATACATTTATGTACTTTATATTGAAATATATAAATGCTTGTATGAAATTTAAAAATAAAAAATATAAAGGTGAAATAATATTAAAAATACTTTATTTCCACTAGGTAGCTGCAAACTGTTACTTGTCCATTTTTATAGATTTAAAATAATAGGGCTTTACATTGTTAATTTTAATTCTATTCTCATTCCATTCTTAATTTTGAAAAGATGAAGCTCCTAAAATATAAAATAATTTTAGCTCATTATTATAATTATTATTTCTTTCCTTCTGAAAAATAAAAATTAAAGTTAACATGACATAAGTAAAAATTTTCAGGGATGAAAGTATGTCACATATGGACAAATATATCTATAATTAATATCTGCTGTTTCATAACCAGTTGCATTCAATGTAGAAAATTATCTCACAAGAACAAGGCCGGGCGCGGTGGCTCAAGCCTGTAATCCCAGCACTTTGGGAGGCCGAGACGGGCGGATCACGAGGTCAGGAGATCGAGACCATCCTGGCCAACACGGTGAAACCCCGTCTCTACTAAAAAATACAAAAAACTAGCCAGGCGAGGTGGCGGGCGCCTGTAGTCCCAGCTACTTGGGAGGCTGAGGCAGGAGAATGGCGTAAACCCAGGAGGCGGAGCTTGCAGTGAGCTGAGATCTGGCCACTGCACTCCAGCCCGGGCGACAGAGCAAGACTCCGTCTCAAAAAAAAAAAAAAAAAAAAAAAAAGAAAATTACCTCACAAGAACAAAAAGAATAGTTTGCATTTATGAAATGCAAATAAAATGGCTAGTATATACGACATTGTCTTTTCTGGCTGATAAATTTATAAAGAAAAACAACCTAAAAGATTTGGTGATAGATGAATACCTTACACTTAGAAAATAAGCATATAGCTATTTGACTTAAATTATGATTTTTTAGGCACATAATTGTTAATTATTACTTTCTTTTGATGAAAAGATCAAATGGAATGATTATAGAAAACTGTGATATTTATACTCTATATCACATGATAACTCACAAATTATTTTGAATTTGAATGTAGTTTCTAATTATTTGGCTTCATTTTTTGTTCTTATAAAAAATTGCCAAAAAATCACATAACCTTATGTTATTTGTTATACCTATTTATTTTTATCTAACTTTCCAGTTACTTTTTATTATGTAATCAGGCTTATTAGTCTCCTGGGATATAAATCTTAAAAAGCTCACAAACACACGACAAAGGATTTAGATTCTCTCCTTGAGGCTAACAGGTTATTCTATAGTTCATTTTTCTTCTTTTTCTTTTTTTTCTATTTTTTTAGTCATAACTGACAGCTGCTAACATAATTTTTTCACCCACATTATTTAAAATTTATAATCATTTTTAAGTAAGCATTTAGGCATCTTGATGTATAGTATACCAGAACATTGAGAACTGGAGACCTAAATTTGCAAAGTAGTAATTTAAAATATGTAGAAGAAATATCAAGAAAAAGATTTACTAACTAGAGGAAACAAAACATTTACTTAAAATGATTTTTTATTTAAAAAGTAAGCACAAATTATTAAAATATTGATTAATTTGCTTATAATAACATAGATTACATACATTTGTGTTTATAAGTAAACGACAAGCTACAGACAGGAAAGCATATTTCCAAAAATCACAAAATTGAGGTTTGCAATTGAGAACTTGAAAAAATTTCCAAGAGTCGATTAAGAAAAAAGCAAAAGGTAAATCATACATTGCAAATATTATAATTAGATAGTTAACAGTAAAGAAAAACAAATAACCAATAAACATATTATGCTTAAACTTATTACTAATTTCACTAATCAGGTATCATTTCACACCTAACAGAAAAAGGACTTGGGCATCTTGGTCAGTATTATGAGAAACAAGAGCAATTCTTACTTCCCCATAAAAAGGTTGAATAATATAGTACATATTTAAAAGCATGCATTCTAGAATTAGTCCTTTTCTGTTTCAAAACTGTTACATGCCTCAGCATTACATGCTTTGAGCAAGCTACTTATCTTGCTATGAGACAATGCTCTATGTGTCTCCTGCATTTCTGCATGTCCTGTGAGTAGAGCACTAATTACTCTTCATTCAGAGTTTTTGAGGATATTTGAATAGTAAACAGTCTTTGAAGATACAGTGTCTACCTCTGGAACTAAGGGCAGGCACCAGGCACACTTTTAGTGCATTATTAAAGGTTCTTGAAGCTCAATGTTCCTCTTCCATCATGCAGCCCACTGCACATGTTGATATTACATGACCCTTCTCATGGGCATTGGGTTTTGGGGAGTCATTGCAATAATGCTGATATTGTGGCTAATGTTATTGCTACCAGCAATAAATGGTCCTTGTCTTCTACAGGTGAGTCTTTGGTAGACTAACTAGTGAACTTGCAAGTGAGCTGAAATCTCAGACCTTTACAGTCCATTGCAAATGTCTCTGCTTAACTTTATTTTTATTACCTGTAAAATGGCAGTCTGTGTGTGGAAATATTTTTTATTCATAAGAATGTAATATTTACCAAACCTAAAATGCAAAATGTTTAGAACAGTGCTTTGGTACCAAGTAAGTGTTCCGTACTATTCTGTGAATGTGAAGTTCAAAAAACTATAAAGGAAATATTTTTCTCCCATTCTGTAGGTTGTCTCTTCACTTGGTTGATTGTTTCCTTTGCTGTGTTTTTGCTTGATGTAATCCACTGGTCATTTTTTGTTTATGTTGCCTGTACTTTTCAGCTGTTACTTCAAATAGCTTTACCTGGAAAAACGTTCTAAAGCATGTCTCCAAAGTTTTCTTCTTGTAGTTTTCTAGCTTCAGGTCTTACATTTAAGTCTTTAATACATTTTTGGCTTTAATTTTTGTATATAATGAGATATAGGAATCTAGTTTATTTGTTCTGTAGATGGACATTTGTTTTCCAGCACAATTTATTGAAAAGAACTGCCCTTTCTTCAATGTGTGTTCTTGGTGTCTTTGGTGAAAATGTGTTGGTTGTAAATGTGGGATTTATTTCTGGGTTCCCTATTTTGTTCCATTGGTCTATATATCTGTTTTATGCTAGTTTCATGGTGTTTTGGTTACCATAGTTTTATAGTGTGTTTTGAAGTCAGGTAGTGTGATACTTCCAGCTTTATCTTTGTGTTCAAGATTTTGGCTATTTGAGGTCTTTTGTGACTCCACGAGAATTTTAGGATTGTTTATTCTACTTTTGTGAAGGGTATCATTGGTATTTTGAGAGGAATTGCATTAAATCTTCAGATCAGTTTGGGTAGGATTAACATTTAACAACATTAAATTTCCCAAACCATGAACATGGACTATCTTTTCACTTATTTTGTGTCCTCTTTAATATCTTGCATTAATGTTTTATAGTTTTAGTTGTAGAAATCTTCACTTCTTTTGGTAAATTTATTTTTAGGTATTTTTTAAAGTTATGTGAATGGAATTGCTTTCTTGATTACTATTTCAGATTGTTCACTGTTGCCATATAGAAATGCTGCTGATATGTATATATCGATTTTGCATCCTGGAACTTTATTGAATTTGTTTATCAGTTATAAGAGCTCTCTGGTAGAAGCTTTGTGTATTCTTAAATATAAGATTATGTCATCTGCAAATAAGGACAAGGGATTAATAACTAAAATATGTAAAGAAGCCAAACAATAGCAAAATATCTGATTAAAAATGGGCAAAATATGTGAATGAACATTTCTCAAATAAAATATACAAATGGCCAACAGGTGTATAAAAAATGTTTAACATCCCTAATCATTAACAAATTGCAAGTCAAAACCATACTGAGATAACATCTCGCCTCAGTTAAAATAACTGTTATGAAAAAGATGGGAAACAATAGATGCTGGTGAGAATGTGGGAAAAGGGGAATGCTTGTGCTACTGGAGGAAATGTGAATCAGCATAGAAACTATGGAAAATATTGTTGAGACACCTCAAAAAACTCAGAATAAATTTGCCATATGTTCCCACAATCTCACTACTGACTATATATCCAAAAGGAAGGAAATCAGTATATAAAAGAGATATCTGCACATCCACATTTATTGCACAATATTCACAATATTCAAGATATAGAATTAACCTAAGTGTTAACAAACAAATGAATGGATTAAAAATATGGTACATGTTTGCAATGGGATATTCTTTAGACATAAGAAATAATGAAATCCTAACATTTGCAGCCACATGAATGGAACTGGAGGACATTAAGTGAAATAAACCAGGCAGAGAAAAATAAAATATCACATAGTCTCACTCATATTTGGAATCTAAAAAATTTGATCTTATGGAAGTAGTAAGTAGAGTGGTGGTGACCAAAGGTAGGGAAGGGTGAGGTTGGGGGTGCATGAAAAGAAGATAGTTAATAGGTATTGAAATACGGTTTAAATAGAAAGAATGAATTCTAGTGTTCAATAGCACTTTAGAGTGACTGTAGTTAACAATAACTTATTGCATATTTTAAAGTAGGTAGAAGAGAAGATTGAGAAGTTTCTAATACAAATGAATAATAAGTGTTTGAAGTGGTGAATGTGCCAATTACTCTGGTTTTACACATCTTACACATGTATTGAAAGATTATATGTACCCCATGAATATTTACAACTATTTTGTATCATTAAAAATTACAAAACATTAATTACTATTTCCTTTCTATAGCTGCATACATATGTAATAACACAATTTAAAAATATGTAATAATGGACTCCAAATTAATTGTAGTTGTTAATGGGAGGTAAGAAGACAAATGGGATCAAGAGGCATTGTGCAGAGTGCTTTGGCTTTATCTACTCTGTTGTGGTGTTTTTTAAAAAAGTCTCTGAAAACAACACAAAATATATGTTAAGATTTCAAACGACTGAATGTTGTGAACATGGTTTTTCACTTTATTACCATATACACTTACATGTATATTGAAAATATTTTATAAAATATATTTTTAAAATATGTGCAGCACATAATTTTGAGTGATAATTGTAAGACTCCAGAGTTGTTATTTTTTAAATGTGAAAGTACACATTTAGAAAAAACTTTCTACTTATTTGAAAGACAATCTAAACCACTGTGACCATTTTGTCTATTTTCCTATCTATCTTTATTCCTAAAATTTTTTTCCTAGCACTTCCTTAGCTTATTACATTCTGTGAGAGTTGTAAAGATGATTATAGATTTTTGACACTCTTTACATCCTCTCCCTGGTCTAAATGCTTGTAATTACTGAATGTACCTGCGGGGACCCCAAGGTCAGGTCACTGATGCCATGCGCTTCCACCCTGCTTGCTGGACTACTCACTCTTGGATCCCTGAGCTACCATGTAAAACATCAAACCACTCTGAGACTACTGTGCTGAGATTGAACCAAGTGCAGGTTCTCTGGGACACTCAAGTCCAATGCCAGACATGTGAAAAGCATCATACATCTGATCCCTTTTCCTCAGATATTTAAGTCATCCCTTTCCTGTCCCACTCCCATCCCACCTAGTATCCTGAGTTTGTGTAGCAGAGACAAACCATCCCCACTATGACCTCACAGAATTCCTTTGAACGTAATAGAACGGTGTTTGTTGCTCACTGATATGGTTTGGCTGTGTGCCCACCCAAATCTCATACTGAATTCTCACCTGTTGTGGGAGGGACCTGGTGTGTGGTAATCAAATCACGGGGGCAGATATTTCCTGTGCTGTTCTCGTGATAGTGAATAAGTCTTATGAGATCTGATGATTATATAAGGGGGAGTTTCCCTGCACCAGCTCTCTTCTCCTGTCTGCTGCCATGTGAGACATGCCTTTCACCTTCTACCATGATTATGAGGCTTCCCCAGCCACGAGGAACTGTGAGTTCTCCATTAAACCTTTTTCCTTTGTAAATTGCCAGTCTCGGGTACGTCTTTATCAGCAGCATGAAAACAGACTAATATACTAAGTTTGGGCATGTTCATATGTGGCAATAGATAACTAATAAGCTTCCCTTAAAAATATCTTATCTGATGGTTACAATGGTGGTAGAGGTGAGCTGAGTGTACATGTCATTTAAACAAAATCAACATCTGTTCAGATGATCAGAGTACAAGAAGAATCCTGCAAGCAACAAGGAGTAGCAAAAGATGGCTGAAACGAAAACAGAACCACAAAAAAATTTAGAATGGTATTGAGCATGGTAATGTGGTTTGGTATGAGATAACTTTTGGAAAAACATGAGAATGTTTTGAGTTCAACACCTCTAAAACCAAAATGATCATAACTGAAATATGTCAGCATTTGATTAAGTTATAGGCAGCAACTTCAGAAGGTCAAATTATTTAATTCATCCCTAGATGAATCTAATCTTTTTCCCCATTTTGTGAGATTTTATCAGAATATTGTAATGCTTAAAATTATATTTCTATAAATATATAATTTGGATAAAATAGGAATAAATACATTATCATTATTTTTTCTTTTGATAGGTGGTTGGTAACACCTATTCTCTTAGTTTTTTAAGCTAAATCTTTGTAAAGCAAGTGCTGAAATTTGAAGTCTTCCATCATATTATTTCACTTTTAAATTAATACTTTATGTAGAGTCATCTATCAATTTTTGTTAGAAGATCCAAATCATTTTATGAGGAAATTTTTGCTCTGCCCATAGAACCTCCTTCTTCTCCGGTTCCTGTTTTGTGTGTGTGTGTGTTTTTTTTTTTTTTTTTTTTGAGATGGAGCCTTGCTCTGTTGCCCAGGCTGTAGTGCCGTGGTCAGATCTCGGATCACTGCAAGCTCTGCCTCCCGGGTTTACAGCCATTCTCCTGCCTCAGCCTCCCGAGTAGCTGGGACTACAGGCACCCGCCACCTCGCCTGGCTAGGTTTTTGTATTTTTTAGTAGAGACGTGGTTTCACTGTGTTAGCCAGGATGGTCTGGATCTCCTGACCTTGTGATCCACCTGCCTCAGCCTCCCAAAGTGATGGGATTACAGGCTTGAGCCACCGTGCCCGGCCTCTGGTTCCTATTTTGATTAGGTACTTATTTATATTAAAAATAAAATAGGACAGCTTTGTTCCTTTTCATTGATTTTATTATTAGTCAAACAAATGTAAATTCCTTAGATTTTTACTAGAAATTATAACTTTACACTTTCTGCATCTAAAACTTATCCAAAATTTTGTATGGTAACTACATGAAAGCTTTTCTAAGGAACAAGCAGCTAATTTGTCACTTCTGATATGTTCTTCAAATTGGAGTTCAATTAAGTGCTAACAACATCTTGGGTGTTGCTGGAAAACAAACAAAGTAAAACTCTTCATTTTAATTTTTGTAATTTACCTGGCTATATCGTTTGGCTGTGTCCCCAACTGAATCTCACCTTGAATTGTAATAATCTCCACATGTCAAGGGCAGGGCCAACTGGAGATAGTTGAATCATGGGGGTGGTTCTTCCATGATGTTCTTTGGTTTAATAAATGGGAATTTTATAAATGGGAGTTTTATAATGATAGTTTTATGAATGGGAGTTCCCCTACACAAGCTGCCTTTCCTGCCACCATGTTAGACATGCCTTTGCTTCTTTTTGTCTTTCATTATGATTTTGAGGCCTCCCAGTCATGTAGAATTGTGAGCCCATTAAACCTCTTTCCTTCATAAATTACCCAGTCTCAGGTATGTTTTTATTAGCAGCCTGAGCACAAACTAATATAGTAAACTGGTGCCAGGAGAGAGTAGGGTATTGCTGTAAAGATACCCAAAAATTGTGGAAGTGATTTTGAAACTGGATGACAGGCAGAAGATGGAACAGTTTGGGGAGGTCAGAAGAAGGCAAGAAGATGTGGGAAAGTTTGGAACTTCCTAGAGACTTGTTGAATAGCTTTGACCAAATGCCGCTCATCTCAGATGGAGATGAGCAACTTGTTTGGTACTAGAATAAGGGTGACTCTTGCTATGTTTTAGCAAAGAGACTGGAAGCAGTTTGCCCCTGCTCTAGAGATTTGTGGAACTTTGAACTTGAGAGAGATGATTTAGGATATCTGGTGGAAGAAATTTCTAAGCAGCAAAGCATTCAAGATGTGACTTGGGTGCTGTTAAAGGCATTCAGTTTTATAAGGGAAGCAGAGAATAAAAGTTCAGTAAATTTGCAGCCTGATAATGTGATAGAAAAGAAAATCCCATTTTCTGAGGAGAAATCCAAACCGGCTGCAGATATTTGCATAAGTAATGAGGAACCAAATGTTAATCTCCAAGACAATGGGGAAAATATCTCCAGGGCATAACAGAAGTCTTCATGTCAACCCCTCCCATCACAGGTACAGAGGCCTGGGAGAAAAAGTGGTTTTCTGAGCCAGGCCAGGGTCCCCATTCAGTGTGCAGCCTAAGGACTTCGTGCCCTGCATCCCAGCCACTCCAACTGTGGCTGAAAGGGCCAATATAGAGCTCTGGCTATGGCAGATGGTGCAAGCCACAAGCCTTGGCAGCTTCCACATGATGTTGAGCTTGCCAGTACACAGAAGTCAAGAATTGTGGTTTGGGAACCTCCACCTATATTTCAAAGGAAGTATGGAAATGCTTGGATGTTCAGATAGAAGTTTGCTGCAGGGGCAGGGCTCTCGTGGAGAACCTACGCTAGGACAGTTTGAAAGAGAAATGTGAGGTCAAAGCCCTCATTAAGTCCCTACTGGGGCACCACCTAGTGGAGCTTTGAGAAGTGGACCACTGAACTCCAGACCCCAGAATGGTAGATTCACAAATGGCTTGCACTGTGCACCTGAAAAAGCCAGACACTCAATACCAGCCCATGAAAGCACCCAGGAAGGAAGCTGTGCCCTGCAAAGCCACAGAGGTGGAACTGCCTAAGACCCTGGGAACCAACCTCTTGCATCAGTGTGACCTGGATGTGAGG
Organism: Colobus angolensis palliatus; assembly: GCF_000951035.1. Lineage (NCBI taxonomy): Eukaryota > Metazoa > Chordata > Mammalia > Primates > Cercopithecidae > Colobus > Colobus angolensis. The sequence continues at coordinate 685,128 of NW_012116788.1, read as the reverse complement.
CATGGTGTCAAAGGAGATAATTTTGCAGCTTTAAGATTTGACTGCCCCACTGGATTTTGGATTTGAATGGGTCTTGCACCCCTTTTGTTTTGGCCAATTTCTCCCATTTGGAATGGCTGTATTTACCCAATGCCTGTAACTCCATTGTATCTATGAAGTAACTAACTTGCTTTTGATTTTACAGGCTCATACATGGAGGGGACTTTCCTTGTCTCAGATGAAACTTTGGGCTGTGGACTTTTGAGTTAATGCTGAAATGAGTTAACACTTTGTGGGACTGTTGGGAAGGCATGATTGGTTTTGAAATGTGAAGACATGAGATTTGGGAGGGGCTGTGGTGGAATGACATGGTTTGGCTGTGTCCCCACCAAAATCTCATCTTGAATGCTCATGTGTTGTGGAAGGGACCCAGTGGGAGATAATTTAATTGTGAGGGTAGGTTTTTCCCCTCCTATTTTCATGATGGTGAGTGAGTCACAAGATCTGATAGTTTTATAATGAGGAGTTCCCCTGCACAAACTCTCTCTCTCTTTGCCTGCTGCCATCCATGTAAGACGTGACTTACTCCTCTTTGCTTTCCACTATGATTGTGAGACTTCCCCAGATACATAAAAACGTAAGTCCAATTAAACCTCTTTCTTTTGTAAATTGTCCAGTCTCATGTATGTCTTTATCAACAATGTGAAAATGGAGTAATACATGCTTATTATACACAAATAGTTTGGGATCTAAGATTAATATCTAAATTGACATTTTAAAAGAATAGTTAAGAATCCAAAGGTTAGAAGTGGTTAAAAGGGTCAATAAGAACTGAAAGAAGGTCGTAGAGATCCTCATAAAAGTAATAAATTAACTACATCTGTTTTTCAGAAGGCTCACTTAGTGATTCTATGTATTTTTATTTATTCCTTGACTTTTGATTAAGTGTTCATTTTGAGTGTTAAAATTTTGAGCTCCAGATAACGGCACTTCACTGTAATATAATTTTTGTCAAATTATTTGTATTTATTGGAAATAATATATGATATATTACATTGTGAATTATATGTGTATACTTATTTTATAATAAAATAAAATATTTAAAATGAGAATAATACAATATCAATCAACTAATACAATAATATAATTAAATATTACATGAATACTTATATAAACTTAGAGGATATCTTCATGTAGAAATGATCAACACCAAAATAGGGATATGCTTAGAATATTTGTCATGTGGCATATTGGTGAGTGTGGCTAAGATGAAATGTCATAAGCTAATAAAAAACACAAAGGCTAAGTGTTTTGAAGCACAAGAATCAGAGTGATGGAGACAGGGATGCATAGAAAAGCACCCCCCCCACCAACACACACAAACATCTACATCAATATATCACCCTTTTCTTTTCCTTGCTAACTTTGCAAACACTCGGACACCAGAATACTGGCAATTGTAGAAGAGCATATCAAAAAATAGAATTTAAAGTGTTATCTAACTCTAAGCACATCTGTTCTCTAAATCAGTTTCTCAAAGATACATTTCATTAAAATCAATCTTGCCAACCCTTGTCACTTAGTCATTGACTCTCTGTCAGTCTTTTACTGTTACCTCTCTTGACAGGATTCTGACAAGATCCAGAAGGTCAGTTAACTTCTTTGCTGCTCTTTTCCGTTAATGGTTTATTAACTAGGCAAGGCTAAATATATTATTTTCTATTATGTGTCTCTAACCAAAAAATGGCTCTGCAGAATAGTAGATTTCTTCCCAAATACCATCCAAGTATCATCTCCCTCAGTCTTAGAAAGAACATGCATGCCGATGTTTTCAGTTAGTTTTAGACATAGTTTTTGTTTTATTAACTATAGTGGGCTTGAGATATTTTTCTCTTTTTGATAAAAATCAGCATTTTTTTTTCAGTTCTTCTAAATTAATTTGAAAATATCATCTTTTTCATTTTTCCTTCCAGATTGTTTTTTTTTTTCCTTTCTCTCAGAGCTGGATTTAGAATATTTCTCTTATTGTGAATTATACTCAGTAGAAGTCACTAAAATATCTCTCTCAGTTAACATCCAATTAACTGAAGGACTTTAGAAGTAATCTTCCTCTGAAGCATATTCTGCATATTCATGGCTCCCTTTCTACAGTTTGCATTGCTATACTATTTCTCTCACTGCAGAGCTAACAGAGAGTATTTCCCTGAGATCTAGTTCTAGGAGGATCTACTATTATTGCCTCCATTAGGGGCCTTACCTCTTATCAAAAGGAGTCCCCTTTGCCATCAAAATATTTTTTAGAAAAAGAGATTTTTAAAATATAGGATTCATGAAATGCAGGGATCTATAAAACAGCTTTCAGAGTAACTACGAATCCCTTGATAGTATATGCTAAAGACAGTCTTAAATGTAAATTTCTAGGAAAATTAGTCATAGCTTTTTATCAAATTTTATCAAATTCTAGATGAATCTACAGCATTACCAAAATTAAATACTCTAAAGTGATGTACAAATCTTGTATTTACATATTTAAGAGATGGCACATGTATAAGTACAAACTTTTTAGTGAAATAAAAATCCATGGAATTTATAGCAAATTTAGAATTTGGGTATCACCACTATGCTTTCATTCCTTAATTTAGTCAAAAATGGCAAACAACTTCCAGCCTTTATCTGCCCTTCAGCACATTGGTTGGGAGCTCACATAAATATTCATATGCTGCTACATTCACATACATATATATCACATGAAGATTTGGCCTGACATTACCGAAAATTTGTCATTTACATACTCTGTTCATTCTACTACATCTACCATTTTAAATAATCTAAAAAAACTTCTCCAGTAAAAAGTTATCTTATTAATGGTAACATCTGTATTGTTTTTTGATTTCCTGTGTATACATTCTTTATTCTAAGATAAACTTTTTGCTTTTTGTTTGTTTGTTTTTCTTTGTATTGGTTTCATTTCAATGGATTTAATTTTATTCCACATATCTATACAAGAAACAAGCAGTATCTAGTCAATTTTTACAATAAATGACTTATGCTAGAGAAAAATCAAATAAATGCAAAAATATCAAAAGGTAAATTAAAAGATAAATTAATACAGAGTGTTTGATAGTATTACATTTGTGGACACATTGCATAGAAAAAGCTGCTTCAGTTTATTTTGAGGAAGTCACACATCTATAAGTGTGACAAATTGTGTCCACATGAGAACAAAGAATTCTGCCAAACTGAAAATAGAACACTCTGTTTGGTGACAGTAGCTGATCCGTTACTAGCTGAAACTATTTCTGAATGTTCTTTCCCAGTTATCTATAAAACCTACTACTTAACTTCCTACTGTGTTTGTATTAAATTTCAATGTAACTAATTTTTGAAATTCAGTTTTGTCTTTCTTGTCTGTTTAATAAGTGAGGCCCCTCCAAAAACAAATTCTCCAAAAAGGAGAATTTGCCTTCACCTTTGTAGTCCAGTGCTTGGAGAGAGTCAGTGGAGAATTACTCTGATGGTTGATTAAGCATATGTCAAAAACAACAGAAGCAGGCACAACATGGTGCACACAAGAGAAAGAGGGAGAGAAAAAGAAAGGAAAAAAGAAAAATCAGCCTGAATGAAATTATTTCAGAATACGTAGATGTTTGCTTCATTTCAAAATAAGAACTTTATTTTCTATTACATATAGTAGCATGTGAGTATATGGTGGACTGTGGGGTGGGGGTGCCATAATACATTGAGTGCTTGGGCCTCCAAGGCTCTTCCTTTACCCAAGATAGAGTGTATCTAAATTCAGATATTATAATTCTTCTTAGAAGGCAATTAATTCACTTTATTTAGTCAGATGTTTTTACTTTTGAAGTAATTTGAGATTATTCACATTCGAGAGAAATGATGAAATGAATTTATTCAGCCATTAAGTATCAAGTTAGATATAAAGGAGTGTTTACATAAAACTACACTTTCTGAGTTTAATTTTCATCACCAATCCATTTTCACTGATATCCTAGCTTTGGATCTTTCTTCGTTTGGGGTTTCATTGTTTTTCATCTTTATCTATTGGCATCACCTCTCCGGATTGCCAATGTTCTTGCAACGGAGTCTCACACTTTATCCTGTGCCACAGATCACTGGTTGGGAATTGGTCAGAATCTGGGGTGGAAGCGGAACAGCAGAGTAACAATATCCCAGTTGATCGTGTGCTTTCTTAACCACACATATCTTGCTTGGCAAACCACTGCAACTCATTCATCGTCCAATTTCCTAGTACATACTTAGTATGTAGGTTTTATTATCACTGTTGAAAATCCATGAACTCAGACATCCTTTCTCTCCTCTGGGGACTTGCTCTTTTGCATCTTTTCTGTCTCACAACCTATAGCAAGTACACTCCCTTTTAGCATAAGCTGTGCTACCTCAACCTGATTCCTCTGCTGCTACAGCCACTCTCTGTCTTTTGTGCTGTAAGTCAGCAAATAGCTCTATTTCATGTTACTTTTCTGTTAAAGAGCTCTTTCCACAAGTTGACTTTGATTTTGTTGACCTCTGTTAGGGAGCACATTCTCTGCCCCATTGCTGTGTATTCCTGCCTCTGGAATACCTCCTAATTCCTTAATCGATGTATCCAATCAACATTAATTACTAAGCACCCTTTATATGCCAAGAGGTATATATGATGAGTGCTAACAATAAAATAATAGATATGATAGATACATACCCTGCCCTTGTGAAGTCTTCTGTCTGGCAGAACTAATAGTGATTCTGAGAATATCTTTATTTTCATCAGGAGAGATCTTTGTTTATTTAGAACAGAGTTAAAGTCGTCCTGAGAAACTGTGAAATATTGGTCTCTCTCCCAGGAAGCAAATCAAACATACATTTTTTGGTGTTTTTTTTTTTTTTTTTTGTGACACTTACTGTAAGCAAATATTGTACATTCTTAGAATTTCAAATGTTTCTTATCTAAGTAGAGCCCTGGTACTGTATTACTATAGCAGAATTTTGAATGTGACAATAGCATTCTACTTTATATTTTCATTCAAATTATTAATTCTGAATGCCTTATCTATTCTGTTCTCATATTCCCATTTCCATACAGATAGGCAATGCGTGCACCCCTGGGAGGGGTAATCAATTGTGAGATAACGAGGTTTACCAATTATCAATATCCTTGATTGACTGTTTATTCTCACTTTTATTTTCATTGCCAACTACTACAGACTGCAGAGTTTTAGCCTAATAAATGTCTCTTAAATCCATAACTTTCCTCTTCATTCTTACCTTGTTCTCAAATTGAGAACTCAGCTGGAAGTTGTCCCTAAACTACACTCTTTTATCCCTCACAAACATCAACCATATATTCCCCAGGAAATATATATTAAATGAAATTCAAGACATATTATTTCATGCATCAATTTTTTAAATAAGTCTTATTGTTTACAGGATTAACTCCAATCTTAATGGACTTAACATAGCTTGAGCTTCTGCATTGTTGTCCTGACCCACGTTTGTCTCTTCTGGTTGAAGACCGCTACCCAAAGACCTTGAAGAATACACCTGTAGTCAAAAAAACCTGTAGTCTTAGTACTATAGCAAGGCAAATGGTACATAGTAGAGAATAATAGGATATCTCAGTGAAAAAGTGTGAGAATAGGCTGGTTACAGCATTTGAGTTTATGTGAGGTGAATGGGGGTGAGTTCAAGGAAGCAGAAATTTTCCTCTGGTTTGGGTGTTGGCAGAAAGCAGGCTAAATATACAAATTGGTATCTTAATTGTCTTTCTCTGTTATTTTAAATCCGAGAGGCAGAAGGAGTGAATAGGAACTAAAACTGTAGTTAGTTAAGAACAAACAGTCATTTATGTCAGCCAGGTAAGAAAGATGTTCAGTCAATTTTTTAGTTTAAACATTGTCCTTGTTTTTCTCTCTTTTCAGACCCAGTTACAGTGTAGTTTTGGTTTTGTTTCACTCTTTCATATTAGAGAGCACCTGTCTGATACTGTTGTGGTAATCATTTATGATTAAGTAGAAGACATCATGAACTATCTGTTGTCGCCAGGTCAGCCATTAGCTAACACTGGCCGAGGATGCTTTTCTTTTTCTGCATACATAATTTGGAACTATTATGCAGGGAATTTTTTCACTTCTCCTTTACTTATTTATTTATTCAACCATTTATGTCAGTATAGATTCATGATTATTTGTTTTATAATTTGGATTATAATACTACGTTACTTTATTAATTTTATTGATTTGCTGTTCAAATTGTTTTCCAGCTTTGGCCATTGAGAGGTCTTTTTAATTGGCTCCTGTGCCCCTTTGACATTCTCCAAGGAGTGTTTTCATTTGTTTGTTTTGGTACGGAGCATGTCCTCATTTTCTGATGCCTCAAGATGCTTTATGTTCACCTTATATATTTTCTGTACCAGGAAAATGTATTACTTAGAACCAGCTATTTATCCAAGAAACCTAGTTTCTTTTCATTAGATAATAATATTAGAAATCAATATCTGTGCTCAGTCCTGCTGGGTTATCAGGTATTTTCAGTTGACAGAACAAGGAAACACATGTGTGTATAGATTATACATACACACACATATATATATATGTATTAAACTAAACATGAGTTTATGCTGATGTCTTAGATTCTAACCCATTACCACATCATTCATTCTAAATTCTTCCCTTCCTTATCTGTAAATTTGCACTGCAAGTGTAAGAAATCTAGCTGCCGTCGTCTGCCATACGTTCCTCAACTTTTCACTTCCAATGTAAATGAATAGTAGTATCAAAATTGTGAAGCCACATGCTCACAGGAAACAACTTTCTTTACGAGAATACAGCTGTATGTGCATTTGCTTTTACTATTGGCCCACGTTTCCAGACTCCACATATTTCCGCAGTTACTTAGGTCAATACTTTTTTCTCCTACTCCTTTTACTGAGCTGGTTTCATATATTTGTAATAAAGTCTGCTTCCCTTGTCACAGTTTATATTCCTTCTTTGGTATCCCACCTTTCTAAATGATTTCTTTTTTAGTGTGCATATATTAAAGTCTACTCTGTCGTAACCATCTATGAATTTTGACAAATCGATAATATCTTGTATTCACCATTACAGTATCACATATAATAGTTTCACTGCCCTCAACATCCCTTTGTTTCATAAATTCAACCTTCCATCTTTCCCTCAACCCTTGGTAACCATGAATTTTTTGAACATGTATATAGTTTTGCCTTTCCCAGAATGTTATATAATTGAAATCATACAGTACGTAACTTTTCACACTGGCTTAGTGCACTTAACAATATTGACTTAAGGGTTCTCTATGTCTTTTCATTGCTTTATAGCTCATTTATTTTTACTATTAAATAACATTCCATTGTATAAATGAACCACAGTTTATTTATCCATTCACCTTTGAGGACACTTTGGTTGTCACCAGCATTTTGCGACTGTAAATAAAGCTGATATCTTACTCTTTATTAAAATGCACTCTAGGTGTACTCATTCCTTAGGTTGAGTACACCTAAAGTGCACTTTAGATATAATAATCATCTCTATGTATCTGTAATGTCATTATCATTAAAAACATCACATTGTATTATATTTATATGCTTATAATTCTTTTTTCTTACAGTCAACTGTAAATCTCTTAAGGACTTAGACCATGTCTAATACATCTTTGTATTTCTGGTTCCTAAATTGGATTTCAGAGAATATTTTTAGCTGAATGAATTTGCCAGGCAGTGTATGCAACAATTTATATTTCTTGTGCATTATATCATTTAACACCACACATACACATACACACACACATTCACAAGTAGGTTAAATGAGTCACCCCAAATAAAGAACGTGAAACTCAAAATGCTTTTCTTTAATGATTACCATATTCTGAGTTTTACATATGAGGCTACTTTGGTAAACTTAGTCTAGTATTTAAAAGAAAATTATATAAGTAAGGATTTAAAACTGTTGGGAAAAACTACTTTAGTCTCTATCTGTATTATTTGAAATAATATAAAACAAACTCATTAATATTAATAGAATTAGAAATTTTCTCTATTTAAAAAATAGTTATTCTTTTGACTCGTTTTTATCCTTAAAAATCATCTTTTTTAGCTGGGTGTGGTGTCTCACGCCTATAATCCCAACACTTCGGGAGATTGAGGCAGGCCGATCACGAGGTCAGGAGATCAAGATCATCCTGGCTAATGTGGTGAAACCCTGTCTCTACTAAAAATACAAAAAATTATCCGGGCGTGGTGGTGGGTGCCTGTAGTCCCAGCTACTCGGGAGGCTGAGGCAGGAGAGTGGCATGAACCTGGAAGGCGAAGCTTGCAGTGAACCAAGGTCACATCACTGCACACTACAGCCTGGACAACAGAGCGAGACTCTGTCTCAAAAAAAAAAAAAAAA
>NW_012116788.1:672456-676676 GCF_000951035.1 Colobus angolensis palliatus | reverse complement strand
TATATATGTTTTTTGATTGGGTATTCTGTGCCAAAGAATATTAATGCAGTAGACAGTTGTGGAATATTTTCAGAACAAGCAAAAATGCAATTCTCTTCTTTTAATTTAATTCCTTTAAAATTACAAGTCATCTGAAAGATGGTAAACCATGTGCTACTTTTGAAGTCCCAAATATAAAGAGTCAAATCAACAATGCATTTCTCTATGAAAGAAGAGACATATTCAACATTTTAAATAAATTTTCTAAATCACCCAGGCACACTTAGAGTGATTTATACAATTCTTTGTACATTAAGTTCTTGTGTTTTACTGAGAATATTTACAATTGTTGTTATACTTTTTTTTTTTTTATATGGAGTCTCGCTCTGCCACTCAGGCTGGAGTGCAGTGGTGCATTCTCGGCTCACTGCAAACTCGCCTCCTGGGTTCATACTATTCTCCTGCCACAGTCTCCCAAGTAGCTGTGACTACAGGCACCCACCACCGTGCCCGGCTAATTATTGTTGTACATTTTACCAACAATGGAAAGATACAACATTGTCTATAGACAATTCTCATTATTTGTGGTAGTTATGTTCTATAAAGTAACTATAAATGCTGAATTAGAAAACATTGACCCTTTGCTCCTACAAGAAATACAGAGTTAGATTCCTTTAAACCTATAGTCATATTTTCATCAATCAATACATAACCTTTGTTATGTGTTTCTGCTTGATGTCTGCTTAAAGATGTCTTATGTACTGTATATTGTTGATTCATTAACATTGAACTTAGAGTTAACAGAACTTAAATCATCCCTAAATGAAATGTATCTAATACATGTATTTTGTCCACAGGGCACATTACAGCTTTCTTGTGCTTAGGAAGTGTATTAGTCTGTTTTCATGCTGTTGATAAAGATATACTGGATGCTGAACAGTTAAAAAAAAAAAAAGAGGTTTAATTAGACTTACAATTCCATGTGGTTAAGGAAGCTTCACAATTATGGTGGAAGGTAAAGAGGAGCAAGTCACGTGTTACATGGATGACAGCAGGCAAAAAGAGAAAGAGAGCTTCTGCAGGGGAACTTCTCTATTTACAACCATCAGATCTCACGAGATTTATTCATTATGATGAGAATAACACAGGAAAGACTTGACCCCATGATTCAATTACTGCGCATTGGATTTCTCCCACAGCACGTGGGAATTCAAGATAAGATATGGATAGGGACACAGCCAAACCATATCAGGAACACTAAACAATTCTTTAGCAACATGCTTGGGGACCAGTTTATACAGTGAAATCAGCAACAGAAAGCATGCACACACACACACGCTATAAACAAGCACATTAGCTAAAACAAGAAGGCAGAGCAGCTCCATTTTGGCCTCACTTTTTTCTTGCAGCAACTCTGTGTGGATGATTATTATTTTCCTAAGTTTACAAATGAGGATACTGAAGTTTCATGAGGAACAAGAAGGAGAGATTCCAAGAAGAAGGTGAGGTTAACATAAAATTCAGATTTAAATGCTGAATTAGTATGAAAAAAAGGGAAGTGAATTTTTTAAAGTTGACTAATGGAAGGAAGGTTTGTTCAGAGAAGTACTTAGTCTACCGCTTATTATCTCTCAGTATTGGGAAACTGCCTTCTGAAAACTCTACCAAATAACCATCAAATTATGAAATTTCCAGCATGGTTAATGGATACAAGCACTGTTTCCTTCTTGAGGGCAGGAAAATATTTCAGGTAATTGGAGAGAACATTACTTGAAGAGCTGGGAATATTAAGCTTTAGACTAGGGATCATATGAAATCCACCTAACATATCATAAAAGCAAGACCTAGAAGGCTCAAGGTATGTTCCAAATAACTACATGCTAGAACAAATTTCAATAATATTTACAAGAATACAAAAATATTCAGCACTTCAAATATAAAACTCACAATTGCTGGCATCAATCAAAGATTACCAGGTGTATTAGCTTGTTTTCACACTGCTATAAAGATACTACCCAAGACTGGGTAATTTATAAATAAAGGAGATGTAATTGATTCACAGTTCCACATGGCTGGGGAGGCGTCAGGAAACTTACAATCATGGTGGAAGGGGAAGCGGGCAACTTCTTCACAGGTGGCAGGAGGCAGTGTGTGTGAGAAGGAGAAAGTGCCACACTTTAAAACCATCAGCTCTCATGAGAATTCCATCACTATCCTGAGAACAGCATGAGGGAAACTGCCCCCATGATCCAATCACCTCCCACCTAATCCCTCTTCTGATGTATGGGGATTACAATTTGAGATGAGATTTGTGTGGTGACATAGAGCCAAACTATATCACCAGGAATACAAAAAAGCAGGAAAACATAACTCATAGTGAGAAAAATAATGAATCACTTGACACCCACCCAAACAACTACAGATGTTAGAATTAGCAGACAATGACTTTAAGACAATTTTTACTGCAGCTATATAAGCTACAGAAGTAAAGTGAGGTTAATTGACCTTAAAAGATGATCATTAAAGAAATAAGTAGGCCAGACATGGTGGCTCATGTCTGTAATCCCAGCACTTTGGGAGGCTGAAGCAGGTTGATCTCAATGTCAGGAGTTTGAGACCAGCCTGGCCAATATGGTGAAACCCATCTCTACTAAAAATACAGAAATTAGCTGGACGTGGTGGCACACGCCTGTAATCCCTGCTACTCAGGAGGTTGAGGCAGGAGAATCGCTTGAACCCACAAGGCAGAGGTTGCAGTGAGCCAAGATCATGCTGCTGCACTCCAGCCTGAGCAACAGAGTGAGACTCCATCTAAAAAAAATAAAATAAAAAAATGAGTAATTAGTTCTTGGACCAGAGACCTCATATTAGAAAATAACATTATCAGATAGATTAAAAGAAGGGAAAATTAAGAGAAATTCTTACAAGATTGTGTTGAAAAGAGGGAATTATTATTGTAGAAATACTGTTGGGTTTGTAGTCACTCCAAATGAGTTTCAGTCTTTGCCATTTACTATTTATATGACTTTAGAAAAAATATCAATTACTGTGAGTCTCAGTTTTCTTATCTGTAACAAAGGAATAATAATAATAACTCACACTGGTATAAATATGTAGTAAAACCAGTAATATACTTCATATATATGCATATATACACATACTTCTATACTTACAGACTTCACTTACACATATATGCAGAAACACATACAAGTATATTCTCATGACAGTTTAAAGTGTGATTTGCCCATATAATAGCAAATGAGTTTACACGGGTAAAAGTCATAAAATACTGACAAAACAGAGCACAACTTTTTTAATCAGCATTGAAAGGTCCATTATTTTAGGTATGTTTTTTATATTATATTATTAAGGAACAAAATTATTTTATAGTTTTGTTCAGGGCATGTGATGGACACAAAGGCTTTAAAAATAAGGGGAGACTAGAGACAATGTTCAACCTACATATTACAAATAAGAATGGATTCAGGAAGCCAACATAATTATCCACGTTAGAAAAAGAGCTCTTCTAACCCCGACAGGTTGTCAGGATTACAACAATTAAAAAAAAACTTTTAAAAAATGTTAATAACTGGGGAAAGAAAAAAATGTAACATTTTAATTTTGGCAGTGAGGTCACAGGGGGTCAATCAGAATCTAAGACATATGATTAAAAAGACCAAAAATGTAACTGTGCAGGTTTGGATTATTCATTTCTGCTATCACCTCAGTTTTTGAATTCTAAAGCAACCTAGGAAAGAGCTTAGCTCTTGCAGTAGGTGGTGGGGCAGAGTTACAGACTTTATTTGGTACTCTCATTGCACTATTTATAATTCTGAACAAAAAGAGACATTTTTACAGCGTGATTTTTTAGTTGTCTTGTTTCTAGGGGATTTGTAAAAACAAAAGAAGCATTTTTGTTAGGTTAGATTGGATATGTAAATTTATGACTAAGATAGATTGGTATTTTCTTCAAACTAGTGATTTTTTTTCTCTTCATAGTATAAACATAATTTTAATGAGATATCAGAAATAAAGTTTAGTTAAGAGGCATAAAAGTTGTAGACATGTCAGAATTTCCTGATAAATTTGGATTTTCAGCCTACTTACAGCTATGATTAAATAACAAAATTCAGGCCGGGCGCGGTGGCTCACGCCTGTAATCCCAGCACTTTGAGAGGCCAAGGCGGGTGAATAACAAGGTCAGGAAATCGAGACCATCCTGGCTAACACAGTGAAACCCC
>NW_012116788.1:648767-672384 GCF_000951035.1 Colobus angolensis palliatus | reverse complement strand
GTCTCTACTAAAAATACAAAAAATTAGCTGGACATGGTGGCCGGCGCCTGTAGTCCCAGCTACTCGGGAGGCTGAGGCAAGAGATTGGCGTGAACCTGGGAGGTGGAGCTTGCAGTGAGCCTAGCCGAGGTCGCTCCACTGCACTCCAGCCTGGGCAACAGAGAGAGACTCCACCAAAAAAAAAAAAAAAAAAAAAAAACCTTCAAAGATATATCTAGAATATACAATTACAAAATAAAGAATTATACATGCTGCTACACTTTGATAGATTGTTGGCTAATTTTAAAAACATTAGTTTTTATTATACAAGTTCCCACCCTCCCCCTTTCATTTGGATAAAAGAATTCCAACAGGACAGTCAAAATTGAGAACAAATATCTTTGCCATATTTTGGATCTTATTAATGATGCTACTTGGGGCGGGGGGGAAATCTGCATCCTGTAGCTTAACTTTTAATGCTGATTTTGACTTGTTAGGTGTAAGTAAAATGACATATCATAGGTTAATATGAAGTAATAAAATAAAAGCATAGCTTAGGATTTTGTAATCTCTCTTCATCAGTGGATCTGTTCTGAGATGCTAAAGAATTTTCTATAAGTATTACTTATTTATTTTTGTTTTTTTTTACAGCAATATAAAAGGATATTGGAAGCATTCTGAATCCTCAGGATGAACACTTTGCAAGTGAGTTCTGTTAACTGATTTTAGAGCTGCATTTGTGATTATCTTTCTTGTTTGTGTATTGGGGCTAAGGAACTACTAAAATGGAATTAGGATTTCATGTGTCACTTGTCAAACTGGGATCTTTAGATATCTGAGGATCAATTGAGATATTTTTGGGAATCAGTGAGTTCTCATTTTACTACTACTACTGCTACCCGCCCCCCCCCACCCTCTGCCACATACACACAGGAGTTTGATTTAGCTACTTTATAAAAAATGGATGTTGAAACACTATTGATTCTTGGACCCTGTTAAACATGCTTCTACTTGTTCCTGTCCTAACTTGTGGACTTCCTCTCAGGGGAAAAAAGGCAAAATGTACCATATGATGGGCAGGAATGCTGGCAAGAATCTTATAATCTCTCTTCATCAATGGATCTGTTCTGAGGTGCGTCAGAATTTTCTATAAGGATTTACTTACTAATCTTTGCTTTTACTTTTAGAGCACATTGTTGGCAAAATCTCAGTTGGCAAGAAACTCACAAAATTATTTTCAAAATGTAAAGTTTCATGAAAATGAGTCATTCGTTTTTATTAAAATGGATAGTGAAAAAGGCAATGATGACATTTTGCATGGATAAAATAGTAAAAAACAATTTTAACAAATAAAGGGTAAAGCAATAACTCAAGTAAGATTTATGAGTTCAAAGCTCATGCTTGTTTCACTTGGTTTGTGAAATATGTATAGCACTTCTCAACTATAGCTTTTCGTCTCTTGAAGTGCCTTACTTATAATGCTTTTTAGTCATTGTATGACTGACACATAATGAATATGATTTGCAAATCTTACTTCAAAATAATACACTATACCTTACTATGAATAATCCAAATACCTAGAATAAAAAAATCATAACTTAATAGTGTCTCCAAATATATTCAGTTCCATGGTGAATGTAAACATTAAGAGAAAATAACATACATATATTCTAATTTTGCTCAAAATATGTTAATTTTGCACAAATCCTTGAAACCGATTGCCTTTGACGTACCCCACCCCCAAATCCCTCTGGTGTATATAACTCTTTTGGGTGATAATGAGGTTTAGGAGAGCAATTTTAGCAAGAGTCTGACAATGTTGTTCTGATACCACACTAATTGGTATAGATCATAAGGACATTGCATTTTTATGATCTACCGCTCTCAGTTTCCTTCTAACCATTAGTGTCAGTGGGTAGAACTGGCTATACATGATGAACATACAGCTATATAATTAGCTATCCACACTGACCTTGATAACTGTGACTGAGAAAATCAACAAATTCTGCAATGCCAGGAGACTCTTGGGCATATAAGCTAAACCTAGCCCCTTAACCCTTTTATAAATAACTCAAATTAGTACCTTCCCATCCTCATTCTTTTTCTGTGGTTCAGTCCAACTCAGACTTCTCTCTAGATTTTCCTTCATGTTAGGGGTAGATTATCACTAGATACTCTTATCTCTAAATAATGCTTATTTAATTTCCATGTGTGTGTTTTTTTTTTTTTTTCATAATAGAAACATTATATGGTGGGAATCCTATTACCATGGCAACCAGGAGTGGCAGCATCACATCATCTGAAACCTAAATAATGCTTAACAAAACCGTTGCTGCTTTCTCATCTCACCTTGTTAAAATGATGTACAATCTCTGCAGTGCCGGCATTGTTGTTTGTTTCTTCACAAGATCTCCATAACCAGTAATACATTCTCATGATTTCATATCTATTTTTTTCACTAATTAACATTGATTCATTTTCCCCACATCATTATATGTTATCCACATCAATATTGTACATACATTCCTCTTTTTAAGAGAGTGAAATACACTGAGTCAAATTAAAGTGAAAAATGTTAAATGATTTTTATCTAACTCATATGCATTTCTATAGAGATAGCTAATGTCATTCAAAAATGAGAAAGTTTTTTAGATAACACTTTAAAGCTGTTCAGGCTGACATAATTTTCACTTACAGTATGAACTATGTAAATAGTTCAGGCTGACATAATTTGCATTTACAGTATGAACTATGTAAATAGCATATGCTGATTAATTGGGCACCAGAGTGATTTATCATATTTTACTATACAAACAAGGATTGTAAGAATCTTAGGATATAGAATGTAGTATGTGTCTATTGAACCATACACACAGTATTGTCTCAGTGTCAGTGCTAGGTTGAATAAAATTATTTCAATTTGCTTATTTTTTGAATTTCTTAAGTTCCTGCAGTATCAGAGATAAAAAAAATTCATGAAAATACAAAGGTGAATAAGACAAAGTACCACTCTTGAACAATCTAGTTTTAGTTGGCAAGTATAACTATTAATTTCTTTGGTTATTAAACTATTGTTATTCCACTGATTTAAAAATCAATATTTATCTTAAAACTTATATATATATTTTCATTGTTTTAGAGTCAAGGAAGTGCTTTACTATTTGTAATTTAGATGCCATTGAAGGAAGGAGACAAGGACCCGACTCATGCTGGAATCTGCAGTGGATTTTTCAGGGACAGACAGAAAGCTGTTTTACTATGAAAAAAGATCAGCGGGCATCTTACGCACATTATTGGATTGTATGCACGTATTGACAAGGAGACCTCATGTTTTTGTTAAATATATTAGTAAAGAGTTTTAGAAATGTTCCTTAAGCAAAGGAACTCTACTTTAGAGACTATTCCATGTCTCTAGAGTGATGACTTCACCAAAACCTCATGGTCCCACACCCAAAGTCACATAAGTGTCTTACTTTTCAGACTAATATTTTAGTCTTCCCATAAAATATGCAATAAGACATTCTAGGGGAGGTTAAAATAAAAATACAATTAAATTTTGTCAGAAATCAGAATTTTCTTCATTTGCGAGATATATAAATTATCAGTGAAAAAGTTCTGTTGGCTGTTCTAACATATCTTGTTTCTGACAGAAAAATGATGCCCTTGGTTATCCGTACTTCAAATTGAACCACTTGCAAAATACAGTATTACTGAAAAAAAAAAAATTATCCCTGTGACCATTAAGATTTTCTTAAAATGAGATTTGCTCTTTAGCAGAAAATTGTATTACACTTCATCGTACTAAGCAATTTATTTCTATGCTTGATATACATTTCAATTGTCATTTTGGGAGGAAGCTATATTTTGAGACGGTTGGAAAAAAACCTTACCATTCTGTCAAGTGACTGATGCTACTTTTTTAAAAGGCTTATACAGAAGTTTTGATAAAAGGAATATTTAACCACCTTCATGGTCAGTCCTTTATAGATTTAAGAATAAAAAAGTGATTGTGGAATTGTTTAACATTATTTTTTATGATTCTTATTATCCCCTTTTCCCCATAACATTCACACACTGTATTTTTGTCTAGTTCCATTCACTGAAATCATTCTCATTCATCTAAGAGGTCTTGGTCTTCTTTTGTGACTGGGTTATGAAGAGTTAAAGGTCAAGATGACACGACATTTTGATAAAACTCTTTGACATTTGCAACTTTTTTAACAAAAGCATTTTAATTCCAGGAGCTTTTTGACATACCACTCTGATTTGCAATTTTCACATAAAGTTGTTTTTGACAGCTTAGGAAAACTATTAATTTTTCAGTTTTTATTATTATGGCCTCACCTTATCACTGAGCTAACCTCACCCTTCAATGAGGATAGGAGATAAGGTAGGTTCTATGAAAAAAGCAGGTGTTAGTGTTGGAGTAAAGTTTAGACAAGGGTTACAGAAAGGCGATTAATCCCAATCCAGATGAAACATCATGTATCTAGGAACTAATACTTATCCCCTTTTCACATATCACAATGCCCATCAATTGTTAAAATAAGTACACATTCATTCTCTGAGGACTCACCTGCATCTGTGATTGCTTTATTTCAAATTTTCTTATTTATTTGCATCAACTATAAGACCTGGAGAAAGATGGTATTTGAACACAACAAGATCACTTATTAGCATTTCAAATGGCCTAAGAAATCCAGTTTTTCATTTTATTTCTAATAAATAGCTCTCTGTATACAAATTACATATAATATTATTAAACTGAAAATTTGGGAGATAAACTTGATATCCCCTTAAAGACTAATGTATATCTCATATTAACACATATTTTTATTTTGTATTCTAGAGATAGCATCTAATTATACAAATGTTTAAATAAAATATAAAGTATAGTACTTTGGTAATTGAGGTCTGGGCCAGACATATCTGTAGTGGATATATTTTAGTAAAAATAAATAAGATCTAAATCTAATGCCTTAACAAGGTTATTTTTTTATTCCATATTAAAATGACTAAATCAAAATGGCAATGTCAAAATATATTGTTTCAAAATAGTCAAGCCAAAAGTGATTGCTATTAAAGAGCTGGGCATTTGAAAGAGATAACTACAGTTGAATTTCTTTACCTTTCTCATTTTTTTCTATGTAAGCTTTATTAAATCTGGTGCCTATGTTGTCACTGAGGTGTGAAAACTAGCTGAATGATCTTTGTACCAAGATGTCATCAACAGCATCACGGTTCAGAAGAGGAATTACAAATGCCATGCAGTCAGTGCAAATGCTATGTGGTCAGTCCGTAGAGCAAAATCCACCGCATTACCTGATGAGATCCTTGAGGACTGAACCGGAGGAAGCACACCATCTTTCTTAATAATTGTCGGATCCTATTGCTTACATTTTGCTATGGGAGAAAGGTGAAACAGGAAGTAGTTGAAAAGATTTTGTGGAAAGAGATTTGGATACACAAAATTTAACGAATCCTTCCTTTCCTGAAATGAGCTCCAGTTATTGCCTACTCCTAGGACACTGGTATACACCATGCTGTAGTCAAGTCTACCTAGGCTATGAAAACAAGAATAATCTTTTCTTCCATGGCTCCTTATTTGCATTAAGAAAGTTATAAATTCTGAAGAAACAGTGTGGTTGTTTAGGAGAGGGCCATGGTGGGAAGTCTTCAGTAATAAGAGTTAAATTTTTATTTTTTGTAAAGAGTTTCTAAATAAATTAATGACTGTACATGTTACCTGGGTAGTCTTTGGTTGACAGTGGTGGAAAATGAAGTGGTTGTTTTTTCCTTCCTTGGGGATACCCAACCTCTTCATGACTTTCCTGTTTTTTATATTTTATTTGATTTTTCATTCCTCTTATCAGCCAAAGTTTTAACTGCATTCTGGTATATTTTCCTCTTGTAAGATTGTCATTGAATACATAAAAACTCATACATGCACAGAGTTTACAATCATTCAGATTCTCTCCTGCCTCAGTCTAGGGACTTGGATCACAATATATTGAAATACAGAATATAAAGGCAAGTTGGTTAATTTGCTAACAGCTTATTTTGTTTGGAAGTAGTTGCTTGTAGATGGGATATAAATTATAAGTATTTCACAAATAGATGAAGAAAAGCTCCTGAACCAGAGAGAATAAGATTCTCTGATATATAATGAGATGTCCTTTTTATATAACTTGAAACACTGATTTTTTTCAGTTCTGAGATAAATATAATATAGAAAAAAGAAATAAAGCTAATTTAGTCTGGTGAATGTCTCGATATAAACAGTCTAGATATAAGAAACATGGTTTTGTTATTGAATCACTGCTTTTCCTTTTTAGCCTAGAAATCTGATTATCTGAAGGCCTTACCATATGATTTATACAGGACTCAAACCACTCATATTCAAGTGTCTATTTTGTTTTCTACCATAGGCATAAAGAAGCCAACCTAAAAGAACTGAGTGGGAAATATAGGACAGTAAAAGACCCTAACTAAATTCAGCCACTTTAGTTTGTGGCTGGCACACACTAACTGAAGGCAAGAGTAGAAGACTCTCCTCTGGGTAAATAAGATTTTCATAGAACTCAGAGAATTGTCTTCTGGTCAGGGGAGAAATGACACTTCCTTCCATCAGTTGAAAAAGTATTATTATAGTTAGAACTTGATATTGTTAAAAGCTGTCCGAAACAGAGAGTGTGCTTCTTTCATCTACTTATGAATGTAATTGAGGTTAGTTGTGTTTCTCAAAAATTGTAAGATCTCTTCAGATATTCACTCTCTTCTTCATTCCAACTAATCAAGGACACATATTCAACATTTTGTCCAACAATTAAAAAAATTATTACGCAGCTATTTCCAGTTTAGGACTGCTAATACTATAAATTTATTTCAATATATGGTGTCCATATAAGATGAATTTATTATGTAGTTTATAGATAAAATAATACCATCTGAAAAATAGATATTTAAGAATTTCACTGGTAATGTGATTCTTTTTTTACTCTGAAGAATTCTTTTTATTTGTAGACTATTTTATGGTTGCCAAATGCTTGCTCTCTCACATGCTTTTAGAGTTTCCCTACCATCCTGTGTGAGAGGCAAACTGCAGCAGTTCTGGAAACCACTTGGTCAGGCAGTGGCTGTCACATATTGTGCTTGAAATGATGAGATGCCCCACTTCTCCCTCATCACCACTGAACAGAAATCCATGCAGCTTGCAAAAAAGTATACCTGATTTCCTTTTTGTTGTGGCTAATGCTTGTTACAAGAAGAGTGAGAGAACTGGAAGTGAGGAGAAGCCTTCCTTGACACTTTCATCTTACCTCCAGGGTAATGTTCTAAGAGGCATAGCTGGAGGATATTTGGAGGTGTTCAAGAACCCAGGAGCTCAAAAATTAGGCAACATATGAAAAAGGAAGTCTTCGGGCAGTGATGCTGGACTCAAAAGCCCAGCAAAGCTTTGTTTTGTTCCTAATTTAGTTTTTTTTCTCTCTCTTCACTTTCTTTCCACACTGTTCCCAGCTCAAGAATCCAACAAAGACTCTGTTGTCCTTTTCTCTTTATGTGGATGACAAGAGAATGAGGCTGCTTTTGAATGCATGCCTCAACAATTTTATGTGCTGTAATTTGTACACTCACTGTAAAAGCCACTCAAAATAGCTTCAGATGCCACGGGTTACTCATTTATGCAACGAAATAGGAAAAGCTTATAGTTTACTTTCTGAAATATTTATTTCATGTAGCTAGACTTTCATGTCTCTTTTACAAGTTTTAAGTCTTGTTTATTAGTAATCATTTAAATATTTGAAGTAAATAATTATACATTTTCATACTTGCTAGTTTTATTAGTTATAAAGAAATTAGCATATCACATCCAAGATTATAGCTTGAAAATTAGTATTTTGTATTCCCTAAGGTTTTACCATACTTAAAAAATATAATATAATTTCATGAAATTTCATTTCACATTTCATAAGATGCTGGCTTGTATCTTAATTTATTTTAGATCTGTGTAGACATGCTAATATATCTGACTGGAATATAATAAAGTAGTTATTTCTATGTCTGATTGAAAGTTATAAACTACTTAGAAGCAGAAGCTGAATGCCAGAAACCCATGGTTGTCATGGTAGCCATGAAATCTTTTGATGCTTCAGAGTGAGTATTGATCAAAAAGACAAATACAGACAATTCTCAAAATTTTGTGATCTTATTGTTCAAGGTCATTTGGAAGTCACTATTAGAAATATCTATCTTAAAAATTACAAAAGATCTATACAAAAGGGTGACCAAAGAGAATCTATGTATTTCCTATAGATGAAGATCAAATAATATTAATTATATTCTTTTTATGATTGGGAAAGGGAAGGACATTTATATCAAATAATGAACATGAATCAAGTGGAACATAGTGCTATAATTTCTAGATTTGCAAAGTCAGACAGAATATACTAGAACTAGAATCAGTTCACTAATTTTCAGCTCTCATCTTTATACATTTTCATCTTATTAAAATATATGTAAACAGATATAATAGCTACGCTGTTTGAAGTAATGCCAATGTCACTCTCATTTCATATATGGAGAAACGAAGGTTAAGAGAGATTAAATTGTATCTCTGAGGGTTTTTTAAGTTCCTATTTCTATACATAAGTATATATATTTTTAAAATTACTGAAATTAGGGTAAAGATTTCAGGCAGAAAGTCATTTTTCTCTATATATCCTTTTTTCTTGTCTTAAATTCATCAAACTTATCAGTGGTACATTTTAAGGTGGCACAATATCATTTTAAGGGAATTTTTTAAAAGTATGATATCAACTTACAGTGTCATACACATTTGTGATATTGTCCCAGTGCATTTGATTTCCATTTATACTTTAAAATATAGTGCCATTTTTTTCTTCTGTGAATAAAAGTATCTAAAATATAGATGAGCCAGTTTAAGATACTATAGAAAGGAAAACTTGTTCAAAACTCTAAAGCAAAAATTGTATACAGATTTGCTTGCTTTATACTTTCATGAACTCTAATTACTGCATTTAATGTCCTTCCGAAGAGTTTATATAGAAAATGCTAAAATAAACCAAATTACCTTCCAGGTAAATATCTCTTATCATTTAACTCTTAGGCTGTGAAAAAAGTACCATGTGCAGGCACAGGACAGTAAATCTTCAATACTTTTTATCACTTCTTATCATCTCAGAATATTATATGAAACTTAAAAGGTTTCAAAATGAAATCTTAAACATCAAAAGGCAGAAAAGAAATCATACAGCCTGAAGGAATAACTGTGGAGATCCTTAGAAAAGTGATTCTTTAGGTAAGTGGAAGATTTGGAGATGTCTACTTTCATATGAACCCAAGGCATTTTCTACAATCAGCTAGTGGAGCCCTCTTCATTCTTCCCTTTAGGCTCTCTTTGGGAATCACTGCTGTGGTTTAGCTCTGTAAAGGAAGAACTGAAGCAATCATCTAGGATGAGAAGGAAGGATGGGAAAGGGAAGAGTTATTTTATTCATCCAAAAGGATAAATTTTCAGTTACACTAAATAAGCTTAGAATTTATTCTGTGATACGGGAGGTTTTAAGCAAATGATTTAATATCGGCTGTACTGAAATCATAAGGACTGATTGGAAACCATAATCAAAATCCTAAATGCTTTCTTCCTGTGTGTACCCAGGTTTCAGGTTGCTTTCCACCAACTTGTATACAGCTCGGTACACAGATACACAGAAAGTACCGTATGGAAACACACAGAAACTTGTCTTCTTTTGGAGGTCCAAGACAGTTTTAGAACCAAAACATATGCTACAAAAGTTTTGTTCTGACTATCAAGACTGAAACTTTGAACGTTAGCATCCATGATCACAGCTGGCTGTTGTACAATATCTGACATATTTGCATTACTGGTATTTTCCATACTGTTATCTGTTTCTCCCCAGTAAATATGTGACAGTTAATAATCTCATCGCCTTTAGTCTTTCCATTAAGTACTGCTAGAGAAATATGTCTATCAATCCTATCACACATCTGCTCATAACTTCTTCCTGTACAAAATCCTTGGCTGTGTCATAAACAGTAATACCTAATAAACATTTGTTCAGTGAATGAATATTTCCCAAAGGCTTGCATCAGAGTCTAAAATTTTGGGAGACAGAAGTAAGTGACTCATCCCTCAAAAGAATAAATCAGTGGGAGGAGGTGGCAGTATATAACACAAAAATATTACATGTTCAATAGATCTATTATGTTTCTAATGTGAACTACTAAAATAAAACTTGTTTTGCCTAGTAGATATGTGTAGAAAATTGACTAAAACCAAATATTAGAGGGAATGCAATTTTTAAAAGTTGAGAAATATTGGCTTAAATATAAAAATTTTAAACTTTTTTTGTTTGTTTGGCATCCGAATTCTTCATTGTGACCCCTGTGAGTGATCCAGGCTCATCTCCACTCACTCCACGTGTGGATACTGCCCCCTTCTTCTCCTCATAATCGGAAGCATTATGACCTTCCTGGAATATACAGTGCCTCTAACACGTCCATTATGAAGCCTCTCCCAACTCTCACAAGCAATTTTAAGAGCACTGTCTCCTAGTCTCTCCTCTTAGCATGGCCAAAAATAATCAATTCAATGATTTCCAGAATATGTTTGTCTTGACATTAACTAAACTAGTGCCAAAGATTATAACACTAATTGTGAAACTAATTTAAAGAGTTTAATAGACCTTAGCATTACACACTAAATAAGATGTTGGTGATTTTAAAGAAATATTGAAAGTGACTTTAAATAGCTTTATAGGCTAAAGTTTCCATGCCAAATGTGTCAAGTTGAACTCACTTTGAATATTATTTTTATGATATATATAATGAAAATAGATATGTGATCATTAAAATATCCTGAAATTTTCATGAGTTATTTTCAGCAAATTTTTTCAGACATTGATATTTTTTTAAAGTGGAATTTCAGTTAGTACTCATAGTTATTTTGAAAATATATTTAAAACTAAATATATTTTTGCTAATGAAAACATATTTAATGTAAAATTTTAGTAAATACCATATCTTAAACTACTCTTAGAATATTTAAAATGTACCAACTATATTTGCTGATATTTCTCATCTGCTTGAATATTAGTTAACTCTTCTCACCTCTTAATTTGACAAATAATATCTTCCCCAGAAGACTGCTCTTACAGAGCAGTAAAAAGAGCTTCGTAAGTATTCTCTAAAATACTTGGAAGAGCAGCTTTTGCTTTGGTTAAAATTATGGTTTTTTCCAAGTATAAAATTTGTTCTTACTGAGAGACATCACTACATTGTGAACATTAATTTAATCACAAAATATATTATTGTGACTTAATATTGCTTTAAGAACCTATTTAAATATACCAGCAGTATGAGTGAAATCTATAACTTGTAGAAAACCCTGTGTGGGCATGTTTGTGTGAAAATTTGTGTAGATTAAGACCTAGTCAAATTTTTAAACAATGCAATTTTTGATCACTAAAGTATAAAAAGATTTTGGAGACAGAAATGGTCAATACTTGTAAAAGCAAATGTTTTATCACTTAACTTCTGATTTTGAGTTTTTCTCTGATTAACCTTCTACTCTCTGATTATAAGTGCATTTACACATCTTATTCTAGCAGGCATTTTTCATTATTTTTATGGAAGTCCACAAAGTTATTGAATGAAACTTTCCTATTTATTTATGTGTTTATATATTTTATTTGTAAAATATGTTTCAGTTACTTATGGAACGAATCATTTTGTTCTCACTAGATTTGTATAATATCATTATCTACTAGATTTTAAATATTTAGATCTGTGTTTAAACTTTTAATTTTGCCGGAAGAAAAGAACAAAATAAATCATAGAAAACAAAAAAAGCTTAATTTTGCAAAATAAAAGGTGCTTTTATTAATAAAATAGTGTAGCCCCATACAAAAGTAAACAAATGACATTAATAGGAAAGTTTTACAAAAAATTATAAACATTATCAATAAACATGAAATAAAGTCTCTTTTCATTTATAATTCAATAAAAACAACTTAAAATAATAGCAAGATAATTGTTTCTTCTTCCTTTTAGTAAATAAAAGTTCAATGAAACCCAGTTTTGGCAACGATACTATATTAGTTCATTCTCACACCGCTATGAAGAAATACTCAAGACTGTGTAATTTATAAAGAAAATATTTTTAATTGACTCACAGTTCTGCATTGCTGGGGAGGCCTCAGGAAACTTACAATCATGACGGAAGGTACCTCTTCACAGGGCAGCAAGAGAAAGAATAAGTACCAGCAGGGGAAATGCCGGATGCTTACAAAACCATCAGATCTTGTGAGAACTCACTTACTATATGGAGAACAGCATGGGAGAAACTGCCCCCATGATCTAATTGCCTTCACCTGGTCCTGCCCTTCACCATATGGGGCTTATGAATGTTATAATTCAAGGTGAGATTTGGATGAGAACACAGAACCAAACCATATCAGATGCCCCCCCCCAAAAAACTTTTTTGTACTTGTTGCTGAAGAAGTGAGTTGATGTGGATTCTTTGAAAACAATTTAAAAATGTCTGTTATGTATTTGGCATTGGTAATGTGTGTCACAGTAATTGCAATTTAGAAATATACTGCAGCCCAGAAAATACCACCTAAATCTATAGTGCCAGAAAACAGATCATTGGTTGCCAGGGAAGGGGATAGGTTGAAGGGTGTTTTTTCAAAGGGACAACTTTTTGGGCTGATATATATGTTCACTGTGTTGATTTTCATGATGGTTTGAAGGGAGGCAAAATCTAGAACATTCTATGTTCATATGCAATTCATTGCATTTTAATTATACCTCAATAAATCTGTTGATAGAGAGATATATGTACAAATATAAAAAAAAGTATTTGTCAAAGAAAGTCCCTTGCATGATCATTTGAAAAAGGAGCAACCTGTAAGCAATCTCCCACATGCATTGTATCTACAAAAAGTACTAACTAGAAAATGTTCACAAACTACCCTTTATTCATAAGTTATTTTTAAAAAACAGAATAAATAAAAGTATGTACAGAATAAACAAAATTATGTACAAAAACATTTACTGGAAGCAAATTGATAGAAAACTTTTATAGAATTTTTTCTTTATTCAAAATATGCACATTTTCTAATATTGCTTCAATGTGAATTTTATTTTTTAAAAAGAAGGAAAAATATTTTAACAGATAAATAAGACATGGACACTATGAAATACTGTATTCATTGAGTAAATCATGCCAAATTATTTGTTTTGTTGCTATATGGCAACTAAACTGTTATATTCTGTTGTTAAACTAATGAACTGGCATTTTAATTTAAGCAAAGTATACAGCAAAGGGTTGATTGTATGTTGTTTGAGAAAAAAAAAAAAATGATAGCACAGTTTGCTCAGTTTGGCTATGGTTTGAATGTCCCTTTAGTTTTAAAGTCTGTACAGTGTTATTGGGATCTGTCTTGCGTGTTTATCCCCCATGGATATGTATGGGACTGGAAGGTTTTCTGTTACTTCACTTCTCAAAGTCTTTATTTAGTTTGCTGAGTAGGATCAGATTCATACATGTGCAGCCCTGGGAAAGAAGCCCAGGATTTTTATAAATAACTTTATGGCTTTGATTTCCTGAGCCTTCTTTCCAATTTCTGCAGTATTTTCTGGTTCCCTGGGTTTCCCTTTTTAGTCCTTTGACCAGAAAGTTGGATTTTTTGTTACTTCACTCTGGCACATACTTCTGTGGCTGTGCCCACATCTGGGGCCAAAACAAAATAGCCAGGAACAATTGTGAAGATAATTCAGCCGACACTTCTAGGACCATAGCACCATTGATTGGACAGGAAGATTTTGATCCCTAATATGTCTGGTTCCTGGGGGGGGTCCCTTGCAGGTGTTATTGTCATAGACAGGATTGCTTGGACCTAGGAATGAAGGACCTCTGCTAGAACTCTCTGTGCTTCAGTGCTCACTTCATATTTTGGGCTAATATGACTTTAGGCAGGGGGTAATAGAGAAAATAAAACTGGTAGACTCAGCACCGATTCCTCGATGCTTCAAATTGCCATTCTTTCCTGATCTTCTGGCAAATATTTAATATTCAGAGTTCTCAAACAGCAGCTGAATGCATTCTGCCCAGATTTCATAGCTGCATTCAGAGGGAAAGACATGGTGGAGTGTGCTTGCCCCAACCTATGGAACTAAAACCCAAATACTTCTTATTTAATAAATTTGCTATGAGTCTTTTTCTATTAAATTCAGTTCAAGTGGGTCCCTTAACAGTTCCTTTGACTAAAGTATATGTTTGAAGTCAATAAAATTTACATATTGTTACGATTTTACTTAAGAATATGTGCATATAAATATTTCACTTTAAAATTAGCTTTATGAATATCCATTTTTCTCAAGCTGTCCCTTGGTTCACTTCAGCAGTGGTCCAGCCCTGGTTGTCTCTTTAAGTACGCTTGCCTACAGTTCATAAATCATAATGTGTAGTTCATATCAATGACATCAGCAAGCTTTATTTTAAATTTAAAAATTAGTTTTGCATTTTAAAAAGATTTAGAACAGAGACTATTTCTCTAGACTCCAGAAAGCCTGTCATCTTCTTTACATAATTCAATTAAATGCATGTGTACTAAATATGAAAACTTGGCAAGAGAGTTCTAAGGGTATAGAATGAGCTAGCTGGGAAATCTTTGAATATTCACATGAATGATGGATTATTCCTGGATAAAGGAGATGTTTTACTAATTAGCATGCACATATCAATTTATATGGTTTAGCCAAGGTCATCCTACGCTTCGGAAGCAAGCTTCATGAATTTGGGGACTATGAGCCATTGGCCAGAGCCCAAGGGAGACAGAATATCTGAATAGTCTGATTTAAAATTATTGTCTAATTTAATGCACTTTAAGGCCCAAATATTCATCTTGATACTTATATAACGAACATAAATTTGTTCATGAAAGCTGAGGCTAAGTAGATTTTCTTTTTTCTATCATTTAATACAGATACAAAGCTTGACCGCTTCTGATCACCTTGAGTGCTACCTACCCGGTCCAGGCCAATGCCTTCTATTACCTTATCATTGCAATAGCCTCCTAACCAGTCTCCTTGCTGCTGCTCTGTACTCTCTACAATTGAAGATCCAGAACAGATAAAGTCATCCTTTTAGGACTTAAGTCAGATCATGCCACTCCTCTGTTCAAAACCCTTCAATGAGATCCCTTCTTCACTGCAGTAAAAGCTGAACTCAAAGTCATTACAATGGCCCACAATACCATTTGTTGGACTCAAGATGTCTCTAATCATGTCTCCGACTAGTATTTTCTCTATCTTCCCTGCTTCAGCCTTGTGGGCCTCTCTGCATTTGTCTGACCATACCAGAGACACTTCTGTCTCAGAAGGACCTTTGTACTGGCTGTTCCCTCTGTTTGGAATTCTCTTGTCCCCTGAACTCATATGGTTCATTCCTCACCTCCTTAAGTGGGGGCTTAAAGGACAGCTTTCAATGAGGCCTTTCTGGCCATTCTATTTAGAATTGCAACTTTCTACACCATTGATCCTTACTATTCCTCTTCATTGCTTTGTTTTTTTCTATAGTTTTTATCATTATCTGATATATTTTGTATTTTATTTTATATTTTATTTATACATTAACATATTATCTGTTTACCATCTCCTAGATGGTAAGCTACATGAGAGCACAAATTAATGTCTGCTTTGTTCACTGCTATTATATCCTCAGAGGGTATAATATAATATATATTAGTACTTAACACAATCTAATAAATATTTATTGAATTTTTGAATTAATAGGTAAATTATTTAGCAGGTGCTTGTAGGTATAAGGACATGGTGCTTACTGTACTTATACACTGGAAAACACAAAACTGATTCTGACAGCTCTCCAATTTCAATAGATTTCTAAACAAAATTCTTCAGGTAAAAAGTGGAGTAAGTTCTGCCTCTTCTGGAGTTCCTTCGTGATACAGGAGAGTCGGATTATAGTTATATGGAATTGCTGCAAAGCCACTGGAGTCCATCTCTGGAACATTTCTCACACTTATCTTTGTCTTTCCAGTCTTAAGGCAATTGCCCTAGATTCTGGCCTCATTAACTCTTAGCTTTTTTTTATTACAGTAACTTCATAACTGGCTTTCCAATTTGTCTTATCACCCCAGTCTATCATACACATTGCTTTTTAAGTAATCTTCATAAAGGATGGCTCCAGTTTTGTCAGCACCCCCACTGAAATGTTATTTCATAGCATTCAGGGATTTTCATTATCTGTTTTTCTTTATTTTTTATTGTTTGCTTTAACTACCGGAAATGATTCCACACTAAATGTCTTTCTTCTATGCAATTAGAATCTCCTTACTCCCTAAACACATCTGGTATTTTTCATCTTCCAAGCTTTTGTCCAATGCTATTCCTGTATTTGTCAGTGTGTAATCCCACCCAAGGAGTCCTGGGTCATAAGTATGTATATGAAATTGAAATCTGTGTTAATGTCATTCTGTGGGAGTCCCCCATCTATAGCTTCCTTCATGTAACTCACAGATTGCCTAGCAGGAAGGATCTAAAAAGTTTGCTCATTCCATTCAAGCTGTGCACTGGATTGTCTTCCATCTTCCAAATTCCAGGGAATACCTCCATCCACATTGCATGAGTAAGTGGGAGAATGAAGAATGTGGGTGCCCATATTCAGAGCAGTGACCCTGCTCTTCATCAGTACTTCGTATTGGTATTTAGTTGGTGCTAACTTGACCCCCCTCAAGGTTTCCTCTCAGCCAATATCCTAGGAAAACCCGTCCTCATTACACACGTTAAATGTTTCAAAATCCTGCAAACTTTGTGACTTCTTCTCCTTACAGCTAGAAGTGGTAAGTATGCCTTTAACAAACATATCAGGGAGCTCAATAAATAAACAGAAAAGTAAAGTCCTATTGCTAAGATATTTTAAAACCTGGTCAACATGCAGGATGGGCATATGACTCCACTGGGGAGATTGGGAAAAGGCTTTAGGATGGGTTTAACTTCCTTCTTTCCCTGATTTATCTCAGTCTCTGCTCCCCCTCCTCTTTCTCTCTCATTCTGTGTGCATGTGTCTTAATAGATGTGTAGAGAGCAGTATATAAATTGAATAGAGATGAAGTTAAAATGGAGGTTGAGATTTTATTGGAAGGCATGAAATAAGAATTATATTTTTCATTGTCATAAAAACGATTAGGAATTTGGAAAGACCTTTCAAATCAATCGTTTACAGGATGAAATAAACCATAACAGGCACATGTGGTGAAACATATATAGCCTAATTATTGGTCATACTGTAAGTGGCAGAGATGCCCTGTGAAGGCCTGGCTGGTTAATAAAAATAATGACAGAATTATTTAAAATGATGAATGAACTAAGGGGAAGAAGGAAGTGAGATAAAGTGTGGTATGTGGAAAAAAATCTCTAGATTTAAGTTTCTACTGAGTTGTTTCCCCCTGCCTCCCCGTGTAAAATAGGAATTAGAGTTCATGGCTGCTGCCTGGACATAGAGCTTTTGTTAAAATGAAATGAGATAATGTTTGTGAGAGCATTTTGAAAAACTCATACATTTTCTACAGATTAAGTTATTAGTAGCAACTAGTAAAAGTCAAGGCACTTGCCATATCTCAAAGTATTAAAAGATAAAGTACTTATTTTCAAAATTAAGTTTTAGATCACGTAAAATTATGCAATTTTTAGTTTGTTAAAATGATTTTTAAGCTTGGAAAAATTGGGGCACAATTCTAGGAAGGCTAAAATTTGGGCTGCTCCTTGACCCAGGTCTTCTAAATGGTGCCCCAGATCAATCGCCTATAGTTAAGTATATGGAGAAAGTATAGCATGATTGTAAAGCTTCATAATAAGCTCAAGGCATTATTAAGAAATGATGTAATGTTAGTTTCTTTTGATGTATTATGTATTCTTGGCAGGTCTCTTTTTCCATTTCTAATTTTTAATACTTTTGCTCTCTTGGTTTTTTTGTTTTCTTACTGATTGATTTTATTTGGGATACTAAAAAAGAAATTAAAAAGCAGCTTAAAAATAATTTAATCCTTCTTTTTAGTTTTATGTTTTATCAACTTTAGTTTTGCTTTTTATTATTCATTTCTTCCTACTTTCTTTGTTTTTTTTAACATTTTTTAATTTGAGTATTTTCTTTAGTATCTCTTCTTTAATGCTATTGTCATTTTGATGGTACATTTTGCTGTCTTCTACACGTTCTGATAAGACATTGTTTTCTCTTTGTTGTTTTCTAGATAGTGAGTGATTTCAGTTTTTGATTTATTCTTTGTCATTGGCATATTTAAAAATATATTTCTTAATTTTCAAAGAGTCGGGGTGTTTGTGGTTAACACTAAAGTTCTTTTTCTAAATTTTGGAGAAACTAAGGTTATACTTTTTGAAAATTTTATTAGTTATTTGGCTAAATAAAGCACTTTTTAAACATTTAGGAAATTTTCGCGGTGTCCTAAAAATGTATATTTTATGATAGACTTATTAAATACAGTTGTTGATTTTATTTGTTTAATTCCCCCATGTCCTTGCTTATATTTACCTGCTAGTTCTGGCAGATTTTAAAATAGTTATTAAAATATTACCATTGTTCTCATTTAACCTGTTTTCATTGCATTTATAATATTTTTTGAATTAATGTTAAGCAAATATTATAATACTGTTTCAATGTTTATATATATTTCATAAATAAAACACTATCATTATATCATTTTTCTTTTTTACTATGTTTTGTGTTTTCATCCATTTTTGTTTTACTTATTTGGATAAAAGTTTTCTGTCTTCCATTGTCTACTTTTTAGCTTTGTCAATTCACACAGGTTTCAACAATGCCCTCCCTCTCCTTCAATTCAGCTCTAGAATATTTTTATTGCAAAATGGTGTTTTCAATTCTTAGGCAGCATTTTTTTGTCATGCTGAACTGAACAAATGCCCTTGCTATTCATTTTGTTGTTGTTCAAGTGATCAACTGTTTCTTCATATAGCTACATTCCACTTGGAACAATTTTTATGGTTCTATTGTCTTCCCACTTCCACAATGTGGACTTCTTCATTGAGGATCATGTTTAGTAGCTGAGATAATTTACACAGAAGGAATCTTCTAAGTAAAGGCAGGACTAGCATCTGTCCCTATAGGCCAGCTGCTACAGACCTGAAAATTGTCATTCCTCTGTTAGGGCATCAGATGCAAAGGCTGTCACCCTAGCTCTCAAGATTCAGGCAGAATCTGCTGGGTTTTTTAGCTCTCTGCCGCTCTCCTGTAGCCAGATCACCCCAGGATACTCATGAGGCTTAGCTACTCCTCCACTCAGGGCAAGATTGCAACTTACAGTTGTGTTTTGAAGGAAAATAAACACGAGCCAAATTCTTGCTTTTGCTTTGCTCCTCAAGCCTGACCAGCAGCATTAGACTACGTACAGGGGCACCTAATTTTTTAAATAAAGAGCGCTTTCTGCTTAGCAAGCTGTCTGTCCAGAGGAGGGGTTTTATTTTGAATCACCCTTCTGAAATAGGCACCTTTCCCTAGTTTCCCAAAGGCAGTGTACAGGCGAGTGAAGGCCCTCCTTTTGGGTCTACAAATCTTCTTATGCCAAATGTTCTTTCTTTCTCCCTCTCTGTCTGAATGTCATGAACCATTACCCTGGAATTCTCAACTGCAAGTCTCCTGGCTCATTTTAGGATCCAGGACTGAAAGAAAAAAGGATGAGAATCTTTTACTAGTTCTAGCCATCCTGGACCCTCACAGTTTCAAAAGCCTCACTTGGGCCCTCCAGACCACTTCCTTCTAGAGTCAGTTTAGCTCAGAAGTAATTAATTATTAAATTGGAGTTGAATGGATATGAGCAACACAGACTCATTTAGGAGGCAGTTTTCACAGCATCCTGTAGAATCTCTCTGGATTTTGAATTCTCAAAGGCTGTTTAAATATCAGCTATGGCAGAGTATAAACTAATATTTATTTCATGCATGTGAGATCCACCTGGCATATCTCTTTTACTTGCTTTGTCACTCTAGCCACTCCAACTTCTTTTAGTGCATCCTCAAATATTCTGTGCTTCCTAAAGACCCAAAGGTCTTGATTCATGTACTCTGTTCCTTTTACATTGCTCTCCATACTGCATTTCTCAGACCAGGATACTCATTTCAGGTAGACTTTCTTGAAGATATCAGCCAGGTAAGGGCTGTGGACTAGGCCACCCTCTGCATTACACCTATCATAATGTCTGGTATGAGCATCCATCTCTTGAACTAGATTACAAGCTCCATGCAGATGCGATACCATATCTGTTCTATTTCCCCTTGTATCTACAGCAACTAACTGAAACAGTGCTTAAACAGTAGAAACTAATGGGTTTTTTTGCATGACTAAAACCAGGAAGGAACCCAGGTGCTGCATGAAAGTTTTTCTAAGAAATCAAAAATGTCAACAATATTTGAAAATAAAATTTGATGATTGTTAAGTGGAGGAATCTCATGCTAAACGTTCTCACATTGAGAAATGGCATTGCCCAACATTTTGCTGTGAAAAAATTCAAACATACAGCCAAGTTAAAGTTATAGTGATCATCCAACACACCTAGATTCTACCATTAGCATTTGGCATTGCTTGTTTTATTACAAATCTGTCCATCTACCTATTCCTATATCCATCCTTTAATTCATAATATTCAATAAATTACAAAGTAAATTGCAGACTTAAGTACATTTCTCCTTAAATATTTCTATGGACATTATTAATTATAGTTAAAACTTTTTAATTCTTTTACTCTTTTGAAGTAATAATTCACAATGAAATGCACAAATCTTAACTATTAATTTACTGAATTTTTGATAAATGTACACAGTCACACAAATACAATATCAACATATATAAATTGTTATCCCCTCAGAGAGTTACTGCATATCCTTTCTGAAAGGCATTTGTAAAACTAGTATAATACTACACTGACACTGCATGTTTCACTAAACTCTTATACATTTAAATGAGTGATGAAGAAAAACATAAAGATAGTAATACAACTAAGCAACACGACTATTAGACAACGTAATTTAGCCGAAATCTTAAAAATTGAGAGAATGTATCCTTTATAATCTGTAATATGCTTTTTTTTTAGTGACTTCCTCCTCCATAATTATCAAAGTTCCTATTGTTTTTGAGGATTTCACCTTAGTAGAAAAGGAAAGAGATCTGTTTATACTTTTTCAATTCATGAATCAGGCTGACAGTCTTACCTCCTTTCAAGGAGGCTTTTGGGAATAGTAGAAAGAGCATAAATTATGGTCAATAATCTACTTTATCCAGGTGAATGACTTTAGTAAGTTATCTAACTTTTTGATACATAGTTTCATTATTTGTAAAATGTAGAAGATAATAATCACTTACAGAATTTGGGGAATGATTGAGAAGTAAGTGTCAATCATCAAATGAAATAATGCACTATAAAACTGAAATCTAGTTCATTTTTCTCTCATCTTTGAGCTCCTTATATTTGGGTGCTTTGTGTGTTAAAAGATTATAAAACAAAATTAATCTATGCTTAGAGCTATGACAGGAAGAGAAAAATGAAGATTTTTTAGGCTTTTTAATATAAGTACCAAAACCTATATTATTTCTACTATACCCTGAAGCTTTCTTAAAAAGAGGTAAGATTAAAAACCTTATCTATCTATCTATCTAATCTATCTCTAACTATCATCTATCATCTATCATCTATCTATCTATCCATCTGTCATCTATCATCTATCTATGTAAACAGAGTGTGGGTCTTTCAGTATACCTTTGATTTATACTACATAGGTACCTCTATGTATGACACTGCCAAATGATCCTCTAATTAAGTGCTTTGAATCTCAAAAATGTTTGTTTTTGATTACTTCATAATGCTAGTGTAGAAAAAAAGAAAAGAAAAAAACAGTGGCTCTAGAGCAAGGTGGCTCAGAAATGATACTCCAGAATGCTTATCTTCGTATCTCTGTCACCTACTAAATGCATAATAGTGGGCCAATTACCACCATCCTGTGCTTCATTTTTTTTTTACTTTGTGAAAGACAAGCAATAATATTTCTTACCTCATTGGGTTGTCGTATTGATATATTGTCTTTATGTAAGTTCTTAGAATACTACCTGGAATATAGTAAAGCCTCAATAAAGTGAGTTGTTATTATTAAAAAACAGGTAAACAGAGGTTGAAATATATCACTTACATACTGTGTGACCTTCAACAAGTTACGTCTCTGAGATTGTTAACATATTAGTACATATAATTAATAAAATGTGAAATAATAATATTTGGATGACAGTGTCTGTCATATAGTCAGTGACTAATAATTGTTTTTGTTGCACTTTTCTGTTTTAAATCAAGATTTTATCTTGATTGAAAATTAGATTTTCAAACACATGGATGTCCACAATGACTATTTCACTAGCTGCTGAAGACCAGAATTTTGGGAATCTTTGCCCCAGAGAAACCATAAACACCGGCCAGAGAGAACCAAATTAAGAAATGTTGGATCACATATAATTCTGCTGCATTAGCATTAATTTTGCCATATCTTTGCAGAAAAATGCTGGGGATTAGATGCATTATTATATTTATTATTCTAATTCTCATTATTGTTGTTTGTTGGGTTCTTGAGAGTGCTTTTATTTCCCTTCTTACTATTCCTATAATAAATTGCTTTGGAGTTTACCTTACATGATGGGTATATTTTTAAAATATTTGATCTTCGTTTTTATAATTCTATTTAAAATTATTTTTTTCTAGATGATATAAAGTCTTTTCTATAATGTTCAATGTGTATCTTATATTATCTGCCAATTTTGGCAAAACTTTGTAAAATTACTGTCTTATACTTTTGCTACTAGTGTCTATTACAAATAGATATTTAAACTAAGATTTTTTAAAAAGGAAAGATAAATAAAGAGCATTTTTAATGTTTTCTGTGCACATTTGCATTGTGAAATCAGTTGTAACAGATCCATACAACGAATTATCAGATCTTTATTTTGCCAGGTTTCTGACCAAGTCAATGTGACAGGGTATGGGAAACCATACAAATGAACAGACCTAAGCAAACTCCTCATCTGACAAACATTTAATATGCAATAAAATAGGAACTTGGAAGTACTGAAACTCACTGATGGAAAAAAAGCGACAGAGGAGCTTTGTTGCTTATCTGGAATAAAGATGAAACTTAATTAAGCTAACAAGGTGCAAGCTATAAAATATAAATTTTTTTCTTTTCAAGGTTGAGCTGAATTTTAGTTTAGCAGGCAACTTTGAGAGGTCATCTCATCCTTCCTTCCCTTCCCATTCTACCTTAAAGCACAACTGTAGAGTTCACTGCCTGCTTTCTTTCTGAGAAAGTAGCCATTCTTATTGGGAGTGATTATGTTAGAATATGAAATTTTTGTTTAAAATTCTATTGGAGATATCCTATTTCAAGACACAGTTTTGAATTTTTGCAAATTTCTAGTGACTATCTTTTACTAACAGCAAGGGTGGGTCATGTCTATGCCTCTTGCCTTCTTCCTGGTAGATTGGTGTGTATCTAAGACTCTTTCAGG
>NW_012116788.1:622693-643217 GCF_000951035.1 Colobus angolensis palliatus | reverse complement strand
AGCACACCAACATGGCACAAGTATACATATGTAACATACCTGCACGCTATGCACATGTACCCTAGAACGTAAAGTATAATTAAAAAAAATAAAAAATTTAAAAAAAATAAATTACCAAAAATCTATTTATTTAGGTATAAAAAAGATTATGGGTTGGTAAGAATAGAAATTCTAAAATTTAATTTTGCCATTTATTTCCTGAATTGATTATTTCATTTGTTTTAAAATATCTTTGATCATTTACTTTAGATGATAAGCTTTGGGGCTATTCAATTTTATTAGTGGCAAAAACTAATTGTTTTTACCCTTATAACACATAGAGTATGGCAGAAAGTTTGTTGTAATTTTGTACCTTTGAAGTTTTGCTTGAAGTTGAGAAATATGTACTAATTTTAATGGCTTTAAGATACTGATGCAGGAGATTAATAACCGTACTCTCACAGGGGACTTCAGTACACATGCTGTTTAAGAGAACTTTATTTAGTAGGACAACAAATAAGGAAGAACTTACTGTAACAATTTATTTTTAGATTTGGCTGTTATTCCTTTGGTTTTATATTTGTATTTTATAAGTTTTTTTCCCTTACAAATTGAGATTAGAAAAAAATATGACTTCCTAGATTATATTTGAAGCCACTGCACTATAATATTTTGTTGAAACTTACTATCTGGACTGACTCTCAGGCACTTACTCTTAAACCTGGAAAACAAATATGGAATGTGTTTTTAATTCCCTCATGAAGTCTTTATAATATTTCTATTCCTGCCTTTATGAAGCTTTCAAAGATATATTTCACCTCTCAGGCAATGATGGAACTCTTAATATTTCCTTCTATTGCTAAAGCTGAGGCAAGATGAGGTGCAGTAAGCTGGGCTGCCTGGGGAAATAGCATCATAAAACATGGAGACTCAACTCATGCTCTAGTCTGTGGTATTTTGAAAGACTCTATTATTATAGCACAACATAGTTGTACTTAACACAATATTGAAATTCATAGACACAAAGGTAAGAATGTAAAAATCAGTCAACTGAGGGATAGAGTTGCTTTCACTTTATATATCAGCCTTACTCATACTTAAATATCATCTTTTTTTTTCTTTCTTAATCTTCAGACAAATATTTTGAATGACAGAACAATTAGAAAGAAACCAGAATGCAGTACCTATATCTGTCACTATAACTGCACCCTGGCAGACAAAAATTCCCTGCCGATTTTGCTGTAATGTGTTATATGA
The DNA here is from genome assembly GCF_000951035.1 of Colobus angolensis palliatus. NCBI lineage: Eukaryota > Metazoa > Chordata > Mammalia > Primates > Cercopithecidae > Colobus > Colobus angolensis. Next base: position 641,981 of record NW_012116788.1, on the reverse strand, counting down.
GAAACAAGCTAAATCTTAACCTAGATTTTTTGCAATGTAGCAGTACACTGGAAGAAATGCTTTCTTCATTTTGTTATGACAGTTGCATTTTTCCCTTCTGTATGATAGAATTTGGACGGATAAAGTCTACTTAGTTTGTTACAGAAAGTTTCTACTAAAAAAAATAATGTGGGATGGCTGACACAGGAAACTATATGCTGCACAGTGGACTTTGTGAAATTGACTAGGAGTATCCAGATAATTTCAGAGGAAATGAAGACCAGTTCTACAGGACCATGAAAATACCAGTGCTCTCTGTAGATCACTAGTCTCAGTCCAATTTCCAAAGACAGTTGTTCCATTAGCTGCTGTTGCTTCAATGATGCCAAAATATAATTTTATCAGCTTACATAACATTCTGACAGCCCTGTATACTGAGTTAAGTAAAACATATTTGTACAAACATATAACACATAACTCTCAATCAATTGGAACAAAAATTAAAGTCCACATTCTTGTAAAAACTACATGAGTAGATACAAATTCAGAAACGTATGGCTTCAGGAAATACAATAAAATGACGCTTTTTTGTGCCTTAATAAGTTGATTCAAATTTGTCAAGGGTTTTGAGGGAAAAAGTTATCTTCTTCATTTATGACAAACATGTTCCTTTGCCATTTGTCATCATCAAAATAAATTAAGATCTGTTCGCTTTTATTACCGAAAGGCCAAAGGTAACATTTTTACACATAGCACAGAGCTATGGTGGGAATATTGTTCATTAGACATCAGTGTACACAATGAACATTGTGACCCTGCCAATTGGATGCCTACAGCTAGAGATTTTCCCAGTCATCCAATTAAGAAGGTAGCAACTGTTTATAATTATGCATATCTGATGCCTCACCAACCCCTTTATTCTTTAGATGAAAATTGTTGTCTTGATATCTCTCTATTGCTTTGAATTGAATGAGCTTTTATGTTATAGACTTGATCAGTATTTCCTACCCTTTTCCACAAAATGGAAAATAGAATTTCCAGGCACTTTATCGTACTGCAGAGGTCTCAACCATCAGCTGCAGCAAGAACATTAGTGTTCAGTTAATTGCTACAGATGGCCACAGCACTGATTTTACCATTTCATTCAGCTGAGGTCTAGAGACTGGGACTGGAATGCAGATGTCAGACCAGAGGCTTTGTTATTATTTATTGGCATGGCTTTCAAATATCATTCTCTCTCTCTTCCTTTCTGTATGTGTGTGTCTCATTGCTCTTTTATACATTTAAAACAAATAATTCAAGAAATGTATATCCTTAGAGAAATAGATGTTGTTTGTATACTGAACAATATTTTTAAATATGCATTTTTTGTATATCACTATGTTTCTGTTTCAGAATATTCTAGGTAAAATGGTGAAACAAATGCATACTTTCAGAATATTCTGGGTAAAATAAATACAAGTCAAGCACTTACAACTTGAAAAACACCGTGAGGAACAGTGAAGGAAATCAAGTTAAAAGAGGGGTGGCCCCTATTTATAGGAAGGACATACAGTAATATGAAGACAGGGGTATATACTTAAAGAACAGTACAATTTTTCAAAAAAAAATACTTAACCTTTAGAAATTTTAATGCAAAATGAAAAGAGAAAAGGATGACATATGGCAGACTGTCACGTAGGAAAAGTGCTAAAAAACAGAAAGAGAAAGACCACTTTGGCCTAAAGTGAAACGCAATGATTCAATAGAAAAGAGAGATTTTGTCTGGGCGCCATGGCTCATGCCTGTAATCCCAGCACTTTGGGAGGCCAGGGTGGGTGGATCATGACGTCAGGAGACCGAGGCCATCCTGGCCAACGTAATGAAACCCTGTTTCTACTAAAAATACAAAAATTAGCTGGCTGTGGCGGTGCATGCCTGTAATCCCAGCTACTTGGGAGGCTGAGGTGGGAGAATTGCTTGAACCAGGGAATTGGAGGTTGCAGTGAGCTGAGATCACGCCATTGCACTCCAACCTAGTGAAAGAGTGAGACTCCATCTCTAAAGAAAGAGAGAGAGAGAGAGAGAGAGAGAGAGAGAAAGGAAGAAAAAGAATTTGAATAAAAGATGTAGAACAGACGGTAGACTTTGCAGGAGCAGAAACAGGATGGCAAATGCACGAGATTTGTGAGGATGGTGAGTAGCATCACAGCTTTTCAGGAACTGGTAGTTAATGGCCTATAAGCTAAAAACCACAAAGTTTTGTTCATGCTAAATTTAAGAGGTTTTAACTTCTACCTCGGGAATTTAAACTTTTTCCTTAAGCTGTTAGTGATTCATTGAAGGTATGGAGAAAATTCAAACAGAGAAAGAGGGCAGAGAGTGGGAGCTCTAAAGAGAGAGACTATAAATGTATAATTTATAAATATATTTTTTTGTTTAGGAATATTATTTGTTTGGTTCAGTCATCTATGTTAGCAATGGGCAAATTTTTTCTATAAAGGGTCTGGTAGTAAATATTTCAAGATTTGCAGGCCATACGACCTCTATCACAATTATTTAGCTCTGCCATTGTGGCATGAAAACAGCCACAGGCAATACAAAGTGAATGGGTATGGATGTATTCAATAAAAATTATTTTTATGGACACTGACACTTTAATTTTTATAAAATTTTCATGTGTCTCAAAATATTTTCTTTTTCTTATGATTTCAACAATTAAATCATTTTAAAATTATTTTTAACTCATGGGCTATACAAAAAGGGGCAGTAGGCTACAGTTTGTCTACCTCAAGCTAAACAATAAAACGTTTCTGCTCCATTGTTTGTCCCATAGTAACTATGCTTTTTCATGAAAATATAGTTTCTTATTTTGTAACAAAAATTTTAAAAAAGCAGTAGGTGTATATATTTACAGAGTGCATGAGATATTTTGATAGAGACATACCATGTATAATAATCACAACGGGATAAATGGGCTAAGCAACAACTCGAGCAATTATCCTTTGTGTTACGAACAAACTAATTATATTTTTAGTTACTCTAAAATGTTCAATAAATTGTTGGTGACTAAAGTCACCATGCTCTGTTATCAAATACTAGATCATATTCATTCTACCTAACTGTATTTTTGTGCCCATTAACTCTCTCCAGTTTTCCCCTGATCACTATTCTTCTCAGCCTCTGGTAACCATCGTTCTTCTCTATATCTCCATGAGTTCAATTGTTTTCAATTTTTAGGTCCCTCAAATAAATCAGAACATCTTAACTCAGTTAAAATAGACTTTATCCATAAGACAGGCAATAACAAATGCAGATGAGCATGTGGAGAAATGGAACCCTTGAACAACTGTAGATGGGAATGTAAATTAGTACAATCACTACGGAGAAAATTAATTTCTTTCAATTCTTATTTGATTTAAGTAATTCCTGGACAATCTTTATATAATTATTGTTTATTCAACTGCTGTTTTCTATGTTACATAGAGCCTAAGTATAAACACACTTGCAATGGATGTATATTTCACTTGCGAAAAATCATTCAGAGTGAGTTAGGTGTAATGTGGGCAATACTACATTTAACTCCTTCTTAGAATATAGGTTATCTTTGGATCATTACTGGCATAAGTAATTGAAGTTGAATTTCATTTTTTTGAAATACTGTACAATAAAAAGAGTATCCTCATGTCACTACCATTTACAATACAGTTATAAGTAAGGGATCCCTTTTTGTTTCCTCACATCATTCAGTACAGAAAATATAAAACCATTTAGTTAAAAAATAAATGATTGATGAATCAACAGATCCAAACACTCATACAAATGACTCAGCTTCTACTAATCTTATGGGAGTATGCTGCTGAGGTATTGAAAGCTCTCTCATCCCAGACCACTTTCTCTGCCTTTCTATTGTCAATCTAGGTAGTTGGTTGCATCTTAACCAAACCACTCCCATTAGGGCTGCTCCACTTGCTAGTTGTCTGTTGGTGGATGAGTTACTAAAAACAAGTGTCCTTTCTTCATGTATAAGATGGAAATGACAGTGGAAATTACAATTAGGCGACTCAATAATAGTTTTAAGAATTAAATGAGATAACATCTGCACAGTGCCAGGCACGGTATCCCATATGTGGCAAACATCTAATAACTGCTCCCTGTTATTTCTTTTGCCACTGTTGCCAACGGAAAGCTACATTGATCCTCCTCATGTACCCTAATTAACTGCCTTGGATGCTCCTGTACTGTTTCTTCTCTGCATCTGGAAAATAATCTTTGAAGCCCAAATGCTTCAGAAAAGTGCTATTTTTAAATAAGTAGCAGTAAAAGTGTAGTTATTCTTTGCTTATGCTCTTACAGGAAATAAAAATTTAAATGGAACTTGTAGGATCAGGAGAACTAATGACACAATGACGCAGTACAGCAAAGCTATGACTTGACCACAGGATCCATATGTACAGACGCTGGGATCAAGTCATAGATCTGCTATTTACTATGTTACTTTCTCAATTTTCTTATTTTCTAAATGACAATGTCGACAGTAATTCCCATGTCTTTCTAGTGAAGAAATAAAAGTTCTTTTTAAGGTTTCATCACTGCTTATTGCTTTGTAACTGAAGGTTAGTTTAAACCTTTCCATTGGGCTAGCTCCTTCCTCTCTAGACCAAGTAAGTGTACGTTTCCACCCATGAGTGTGATACTTTTTACAAAAGGTAACTATATTATTATTATTTTTTTTTTGACCAAATCTTGCTCTGTCACTCAGGTTGGAGTGCAATGGCATGATCTCGCCTTGCTGCAACCTCCGCCTCATGGGTTCAAGCGATTCTCGTGTCTCAGTCACCTGAGTAGCTGGGATTATGAGCGCCTGCCACCATGCTTGGTTAATTTTTTCTATTTTTTTAGAGACGGGGTTTCACCATGTTGGCCAGGCTGATCTCGAACGCCTGAGCTCAGTCAATCCAGCCAACTCGGCTTCCCACACTGCTAGGATTACTAAATGCTTCTTACTTACAGAAGAATACATGTGTGATTACTAAAGTATTACAGAAATCTCTATGTGCATCTGTGTATATTTATACGTACGTATGTGTGAAAGGAAAATATTCTCAGGGCCCCCAAATCACTCAGCTACAGGGAAAAGTCAACCTGGGAACTGCTTAGGGCAAACCTGCCTCCCATTCAATTCAGTCATCCCCCTGCTCACTGAGATAAATGTATATCTGATTGCCTCCTTTGGAAAGTCTAATGAGAAACAAAGAATGCAACTAAGTTTGTCTTATATACCTATGACCTGGAAGCCTCCTCTCCGTGTTGATTTGTCCTGTCTTTGCTGTGAGTTGTCCTGCCTTTTCAGATGAAACCGATGTTCATCCTACATATACTGATTGATGTCCTATGTCTTCCTAAAATGTATAAAGTCAAGATGTGCTCAAACCACCTTGTGAACATGTTGTCAGGACCACCGGAGACTGTGTCATGGGTGCACTTCCTCAACCTCGGCAAAAAAAGCTTCCTGTTTTTTAATTTTTTTTATTATACTTTAGGTTCTAAGGTACATGTGCACAATGTGCAGGTTTGTTACATACGCATACATGAGCCATGTTGGTGTGCTGCACCCAGTAACTCTTCATTTACATTAGGTATATCTCCTAATGCTATCCCTCCCCCTTCCCCTGACCTCAAAACAGGCCTGGTGTGTGATGTTCCCCACCCTGTGTCCAGGTGATCTCATTGTTCAATTCCCAGCTATGAGTGAGAACATGCGGTGTTTGGCTTTCTGTCCTTGTGATAGTTTAATCAGAATGATGGTTTCCGGCTTCATCCATGTCCCTACAAAGGTCATGAACTCATCCTTTTTTATGGCTGCATAGTATTCCATGGTGTGTATGTGCCATATTTTCTTAATCCAGTCTATCATTGATGGACATTTGGGTTGGTTCCAAGTCTCTGCTATTGTGAATAGTGCCACAATAAACATATGTGTCTTTATGGCATGTATCTTTATAGCAGCATGATTTATAATCCTTTGGGTATACACCCAGTAATGGGATGGCCGAGTCAAATGGTATTTCTAGTTCTAGATCCTTGAGAAATTGCCACACTTTCTTCCATAATGGTTGAACTAGTTTACAGTCTCACCAAGAGTGTAAAAGTGTTCCTACTTCTCCACGTCCTCTCCAGCACCTGTTGTTTCCTGACTTTTTAATGATCACCATTCTAACTGGTGTGAGATGTTATCTCATTGTGGTTTTGATTTGCATTTCTCTGATGGTGAGTGATGATGAGCATTTTTTTCATGTGTCTGTTGGCTGCATAAATGTCTTCTTTTAAGAAGTGTCTGTTCATATACTTCACCCACTTTTTGATGGCGTTGTTTGATTTTTTCTTGTAAATTTGTTTAAGTTCTTTGTAGATTCTGAATATTAGCCCTTTGTCAGATGGGTAGATTGTAACAATTTTCTTCCATTCTTTAGGTTGCCTTTTCACTCTGATGGTAGTTTCTTTTGCTGGGCAGAAGCTCTTTAGTTCAAGGAGATTCCATTTCTGAATTTCAGCTTTTGTTGCCATTGCTTTTGGTGTTTTAGACATGAAGTCCTTGTCCATGCCAATGTCCTGAATGGTATAGCTTAGGTTTTCTTCTAGGCTTTTTATGCTTTTAGGTCTAACATTTAAGTCTTTAATCTATGTTGAATTAATTTTTGTATAATTAATACAAATTCCTTCCTTGTGTAAGGAAGGGATTCAGCTTCAGCTTTCTACATATAGATAACCAGTTTTCCCAGCACCATTTATTAAATAGGGAATCTTTTCCCCATTTCTTGTTTTTGTTAGGTTTGGCAGATGGTTGTAGATGTGTGGTATTATTTCTGAGGGCTCTGTTGTGTTCCATTGGTATATATCTCTGTTTTGATACCAGTACCATGCTGTTTTGGTTACTGTTGCCTTGTAGTATAGTTTGAACTCAGGTAGCATGATGCCTCCAGCTTTGTTCTTTTGGCTTAGGATTGTCTTGGCAATGCGGAATCTTTTTTGGTTCCAATGAACTTTAAAGCAGTTTTTCCAAGTCCATGAAGAAAGTCATTGGTAGTTTGATAGGGATGGCACTGAATCTATAAATTACCTTGGGTAGTATGACCATTTCCATGATACTGATTCTTCCTATACATGAGCATGTAATCCTCTTCTGTCGTTTGTATCCTCTTTTATTTCATTGAGCAGTGGTTTGTAGTTCTTCTTGAAGAGATCCTTCACCTCCCTTTTAAGTTGAATTCCTAGATATTTTATTCTCTTTGAAGCAAATGTGAATGAGAGTTCACTCATGATTTGTCTCTCTGTCTGTTATTGGTGTAGAGGAATGCTTGTGATTTTTGCACATTGATTTTGAATCCTGAGACTTTGCTGAAGATGCTTATCAGCTTAAGGAGATTTGGGGCTGAGAAAATGGGGTTTTCTAAATATACAATCATGTCATTTGCAAACAGGGAAAATATGACTTCCTCTTTTCCTAAATTGAATCCTTTTATTTATTTCAACTGCCTGATTGCCTGGCCAGAACTTCCAACACTATGTTGAATAGAAGTGTTGAGAGAGGGCATCCATGTCTTGCGCCAGTTTTCAAAGGGAATGCTTCCAGTTTTTACCCATTCAGTATGATACTGGTTATGGGTTTGTCATAAATAGCTCTTATTATTTTGAGATACGTCCAATCAATACCTAGTTTATTGAGAGTTTATAGCATGAAGGGCTGTTGAATGTTTTCAAAGGCCTTTTCTGCATGTATTGAGATAATCATGTGGTTTTTGTCTTTGGTTCTGTTTATATGATGGATTACATTTACTGATTTGTGTATGTTGAACCAGCCTTGCATCCCAGGGATGAAGTCAACTTGATCATGGTGGAGAAGCTTTTTGATGTACTGTTGGATTTGATTTGCCAGTATTTTATTGAGGATTTTTGCATCGAAGTTCACCAGGGATATTGGTCTCAAATTCTCTTTTTTTGTTGTGTCTCTGGCAGGCTCTGGTATCAGGATGATGCTGGCCCCATAAAATGAGTTAGGGAGGATTCCTTCTTTTTCTATTGATTGGAATAGTTTCATTGTACCTCTGGTAGTATTCAGCTGTGAATCTGTCTGGTCCTGGCCTTTTCTTGGTTGGTAGATTATTAATTATTGCCTCAATTTCAGAGCCTGTTATTGGTCTATTCAGGGATTCAACTTCTTCCTGGCTTAATCTTGGGAGTGTGTGTGTGTCCACGAATTTATTCATTTCTTCTACATTTTCTAGTTTATTTGCATAGAGGTGTTTATAGTATTCTCTGATTGTAGTTTGTATTGCTGTGGGATAGATGTTGATGTCCCCCTTATGATTTTTTTTTTATTGCATCAATTTGATTCTTCTCTCTTTTATTCTTTATTAGTCTTGTATTGCTCTATCAATTTTGATGATCTTTTCAAAAAAAGTTTCCTGGATTCATTTATTTTTTGAAGGGTTTTTTGCGTGTCTATCTCCTTCAGTTCTGCTCTGATCTTAATTATTTCTTGCCTTCTGCTAGCTTTTGAATATGTTTGCTCTTGCTTCTCTAGTTCTTTTAATTGTGATGTTAGGGAGTCAATTTTAGATCTTTCCTGCTTTCTCTTGTGGGCGTTTAATGCTATACATTTCCCTCTACACACTGCTTTAACTGTGTCCCAGAGATTCTGGTATGTTATATCTTTGTTCTCATTGGTTTCAAAGAACATCTTTATTTCTGTCTTCCTTTCGTTATGTACCCAGTAGTCATTCAGTAGCAGGTTGTTCAGTTTCCATGTAGTTGAGCGGTTTTGATTGAGTTTCTTTAGTCCTGAGTTCTAGTTTGATTGCACTGTGGTCTGAGAGACAGTTTGTTATAATTTCTGTTCTTTTACGTTTGCTGAGGAGTGCTTTACTTCCAACTATGTGGTCAATTTTCCAATAAGTGTGATGTGATGCTGAGGAGAGTGCATATTCTTTTGATTTGGTGTGGAGAGTTCTGTAGATGTCTATTAGGTCCACTTGGTGCAGAGCTGAGTTCAATTCCTGGATATCTTTGTTAACTTTCTGTTTCGTTGATCTATCTAAAAATCAGAGCACCTCTTCTCCAAAGGAACGCAACTCCTTCCCAGCAGCAGAACAAAGCTGGATGGAGAATGACTTTGACGAGTTGGGAGAAGAAGGCTTCAGACAGTCGGTAATAATAAACTTCTCCGAGCTAAGGAAGGATGTTCGAACCCATCGCAAAGAAGCTAGAAACCTTGAAAAAACATCAGAAGAATGGCTAACTAGAATAAACAGCGTAGAGAAGACCTTAAATGACTTGATGGAGCTGAAAACCACAGCATGAGAACTACATGACACATGCACAAGCTTCAGTAACTGATTCGATCAAGTGGAAAAAAGGGTATCAGTGATTGCAGATCAAATGAATGAAATGAAGCGAGAAGAGACGTTTAGACACAAAAGGGTAAAAAGAAACGAATAAAGCCTCCAAGAAATATGGAACTACGTGAAAAGACCAAATCTACGTCTGATTGGTGTACCTGAGAGTGACAGGGAGAATGGAACCAAGCTGGAAAACACTCTTCAGGATATTATGCAGGAGAACTTCCCCAACCTAGCAAGGCAAGCCAAGATTCAAATTCAGGAATACAGAGAACACCACAAAGACACTCCTCGAGAAGAGCAACTCCAAGACACGTAATTGTCAGATTCACTAAAGTTGAAATGAAGGAGAAAATGTTAAGGGCAGCCAGAGAGAAAGGTTGGGTTACCCACAAAGGGAAGACCATCAGACTAATGGCAAAATAAACTTTCTAAATTAACTGAGACCTGTCTCAGATATGTGAGGTTCACATGTGTATACATACACATTCTCATGCATATACATATACACAACTATGTAATCTTAGAATAGATATTCCCCAGATTAAGAATGCCTCAACAATCTCTCAGGATCCTATTTTTGTAGAACTTAGCACCAAGAATGCAGCCAAGAAATAAATTGCAGGCTGGTCGCAGTGGTTGAGGTCTGTAATCCCAGCATTTTGGGAGTCCATGGTAGGAGGATGCCTTGAGTCCAGGGGTTTAGGACCAGCCTGGGCAATATGGTAAAACCCTGTCTCTATGGAGATACACAAAAATTAGCTGTGTGTAGTCATACAGGCCTGTATTCCCAGCTACTTGGGAGACTGAGATGGGAGGATCACTTGAGCCCCGGAGGGGGAGGTTGCAGTGAGCGGAGATCACACCACTGCATCCCAGCCTGAGAAACAGAGTGAGACCCTGTCTCAAAAAAAATTTATAGAGCAGGTACTCATGTTTTATTGATTCCTGCCTACTGTGATTACTGTCATTTTCTGGAGTAAGATTATAGTTTGTACAGAACTGAAAAGCTATCATCCAAAATGACTCCACTGGTTGGATCAAATAGGTGAGTTAATTACATCTCTTTACTCCCAAGTAAGGTAAAGTAGTAGAATCAGCTCTTGACTGGGTTTTGCACAGCAGGGTAAGTCTGGAATTAGTATGACTACCTCCTTGCAACAATGATTGCTTCATGAACAGGAAGGGAAAGAAGGGAAGATTTAAGGTCATTGAAGAATTTAGATTGTGTAAGGGTGCATTATATATCTTTTCATCCTATCATTTTTCTAGATCTACATGCTTCATATTTGACACATGTGTAATTGTACGTGTGATAATCTATAAAAACAGGTCTCCTGTGCTAATTTGTTGTAATGCAATGCCGTAGTGCAAAGGGCATCTCTTCTGCATCACTACCTTTCATTCCCAAACAATTTGTAATCCTTGTTAAATAAAAAAACTTTATAATGAAAAATACTAACTTATATAGGCCAAAGGTGATTAAGAGAAGAGAAGGTAAGATTCCTTTTGATCCTCCAATCTTCGTACAGAGAAATATATTAGAGCAAGGTCTGGAGTGTGAATCTACATTCCAGTGCAAAGACTCTGCCCTTGCTGTAATAGGGTGAAAAAATATTCCCTTCAAGACACCCAAGTCAAAGCCTTGGAACCTGCAAATGTCACTTTGCTTGGAAAAAGGGTCTTTGCAGATGTAATTATGTTAAAGATTTTGAGAGGAGATAATCCTGGATTATATGGATGAACACTAAGTTCAGTGATGTGTTTTTATAAGAGAATGCCCTCCCAGACAGACAGATGGAATAGGAGAATGTTTAGACAGAAGAACAGAAGAGGAGGGGAAGACAGAGGTAGTGATTGGAGTGATGTGGCCACAAGGAAAGGAAGTCAATAAATGCTGACAGCTACCAGAAGCAGAAAGAGGCACGAAAATTGTCCCCCCAAACCACTGGAGGGGTATGGACTGGGACACCTTGATATCAAATATCTGTGTTGCAGAACTGTGAGAGAACAAATTTCTTCCATTTCAAGTTTCCCGGATTGTGATTATATGCTACAGCAGCCATAGGAATCTAATAAATGCAATTCCACTCTCTTTCCACTCTGATAGAGCAAACATGAAAGCAAACTTTTGCATGTAGGCATAAGAGGATAAATTTGAAACTCTCTTGATATTAAGTTAGCTGTTTGGGTATGACCACTGTCTATAGCTATTGTCTGGGAGTGCCTGGTGACCACACCTACAGATTGTGACATCAAGTCCTCCCTGACAGAGGATGCCAATCTCAGGTACAGTCTCCCTCACTGCAAGCCAAAGACGAAGGAATACTGAGACATGAAGGGATAACTGTTATTTTAATCATCTCTGCTTATATTGTTCTTATTGCTGAAAATGTTATATTCTGTTACAGCAAAAATTTGGTGTTGGAACTAAGAGTGCTTACTAGATAATAGATTAGGTACAAGGTAAATCTGTGATTGAGAGGATAAATTTTATCAGTGTTATTTTGGTAAACACGTATCTTTCCTTCTGGAAATGCCTATCATTATCTGAGAAAAGGCCAACTGAGAGATGGAAACAGTTATGATCTGGGCTGATCATTTTCTTGTGTGCACTCAAATCTACTCCTGTTTCTACCCTGATACTTCTATCACACAAAAACACAAACAAAAACAACCCGAGCATTACAAACTGACAGGCAGGTTTCTGTCTAATGCCAATGATCGGTGACATAACATTGGTGTGTAGGAGAAATAGAAAAGTCAGAAATATTGCCCTGGCTCTGACATAGATGGAAATTATCACAGTAGCTACATTTGCACCTTGGTCCCATCTCCTGCCACACACCTTTCCTCTCCAGTGTTGCAGATCCCACTAAGGATGGTGTTTCAGTTTTTTTCTGTTTACCGTCTTTGTGACTAGTTGCTCATACTAAATCTCTCTGTTGAACCAACTGGACCTTGACTGGGTTGAAATTAAAGGGAAAATATCACACTGGCTCACCATCAGTTTGAACTTAAATCAGTCAGTCCTGAAAGATTTAAGTTCACTTGGGTGTTCTTGGTTTAAATTATAACCAATATGTGGATGATGATTAAATTTTTCAAATAAATCTTATCTGTTGACTGTAGTATCCCAGAAGAGACAGGTAGGACAGAGATATCTGATGATGCAGACAGTCAGTAAGGTTTGATTTAAGATATCTGTCCCCAAAGCCTATGATCTTTCCCTAATCCAACTGGAAGATGTGCCATCTCCTTGACAGCTGGAGGGTATGATAAAATGATGGTATTTTAATTACTTAAGATCAAAGGTGAGATTCACATCAGGTTTCTGATTTCTGAGGGAGATGAAATTCTTATTTGCTAATAGTATATATTCAAAAAGAGCATTGAATTATTAATTATTAAGATAGTTATAATGTCTGTCTTCTTATATGAATTGGAAATCTTTGGCCCATTGAAGTGAAATGATTAAAAAACCATATTCTAGCATTTGGTATACCTACAGATGAACTATAGCTTCACAGTCCAGAATGCATGTAAAAATGTTTCACAATTTCAAGTTAATATTCAAGCAAATATTAAACTGTAAATAATATGTGATTTTTATATTTCCACAGACTTTTCAATGAAGACAATAGTATTTCCCTCAGGATGATTTGTTTCATTTAAGAAATTATGTTTTGTTATATTCTTGCACAAATATTTCATTGTTTAACACAATTTATATTTTATCTAATATTTTTAGAGTTTCTGGGGCAATGCTCATCATTGAAATACTTAAATTATGTTTGCTATGTATCCTCAAATAATAACTATGCAAATAATTAAATATTATAAAGCATGACTAAAAGCTTGATTTATTAATAGTTTTATTGAAATAAAATATTGTTACCTCCAAACACACAAAAATAAAAATAATAATTAACAATAGATATAATAATTAATAGACATGGATTTCAAATCTTCAAACACTAAATTTCTAGACAATTTAAAGACAGAAAGAACTAAAAATATTCTTTTAAAAAACGAATACTTTTAATGGCTTTATATTTTCATAGCAGACGTTAGAAATTCAACCTTGTTTCCAGCAAATAAAACTTGTTCAAGCATAGAGGACTTTTTAATACCATAAGAATTCTTATTCTATGTTGTCTTTAATTTTAAAAATTATCAATAAAGTGCCTTTAATTTGAAGAATGTTTATGTGTTAAACAATATTTGTAAAGGTATTTTCGTATTAATATTTTATATAAATTATATTATTTCATTAATAAGAAATGCAATTAACATTGGACTATCACTTTTAGGAATGTTGGTTAAATGTTTGCAAAGTTTTTTATAACGATAATTTTATAATTTTTGTTTACCTAAATTTCTGAGAACATTAAAAATTACTATACATAAGTATTTTTACAGATAAGTGAGTATGTCACTTGCTATACAACATATTCTCTGTAATTGAGATTTGTATGGGTAAAAAAAATCTGTGCAATAACAAGAGGGGCAATTCACAGCAAATATTTTCAGCACATCTTACATGCTTCTAATCCATATGACTTTAAGGTAGAAGTGAAAAAATTTTTACTCCATCCGTCCCATCCTAAAAATGAGACAACTCACTTCCAAAAAGGCTCTTTTCTCAAAATAAAGCAGATGCCTCATAGGGGAAGATAACAGAACAAAACATTCTGACTTACACCCTATTGTTTTACTTTATATTTGCTGCTGACTTTCTAATAGACTATAAATTTCTCATCTCCCTTTCAAATTCTTATGATCTTTGCAAGTATCTATAAGGCAGGTATTATTACCATTTTACAGATTAGAAAACTGCAAGATTATGTTAACATAATATTTATTTATTGAGTAGCACACTGAAATAAATGCTTTTTAATATAGGTAATCATAGCTATTATGAGTTAGAGTGCTTTTCATAAACCACATTCTGTGTTAAGTCCTTTACATAACATCTATTTAATTATCTCGACAGGATGAGTTAGATTTTTAAGGCACCATTTTACAGATGAAGAAACTGGATTTTAGAGAGAGTAAGTTAAATGTCACCTCTTCTAAATGGTAGAGATAAGTTTTGAAACCAGGTCTCTCTGATTTCAAAGAAGAAGCACTTCCTGTAAAAAACTTGATGTTAGAAAGGAATTTCATTAGGTCTATTTCTAAGCTTTTAAGTATGTGGTTTCATATCCATTTTGCATATTTCAGAAAAGTCAAATGCTATCAGTCCAGATAGTCACTTCTTTTTAAAAATTGTTTCTCTTGGACCTGAGAGCTTACATTTCTACAGATAGAAATGCTAAAGTTGAACAACCTTGTTCCAATTTAATAAATAATAATTTATATTAGAGTAGTAGGAACTGTATCTTAAAAGTCATTTTATATGTCTGGTTTGTTCAACCTAAAGTTCTGTTCAAATAAATTGGTAATGTGGGACAGATCATTAATTATAACCCCAATTTATTTCATGGATATGGACTGTACATTCAAATTTCATTTAGATCTTAATTCATACACGTGATCAGGAATGTAAATGACTTATTACCATTCATCTATGTGACTAGGGAAAATTTTAAACTGAAAGACCTATTACAGATAAATTAACATTTTTATTTCTACTGTGTAAAATTCCAGTTAGTTTTAAATAAGAAGAATATACACCCTTCATAGCCCAAGTATAAAGTTATAAGTACATAGCAACATATCAACAGAGTGACTGCAAAGGAAGTGTCATACCCACCCCATAAATAAAGAAATAAAAACACGCAAAAATAGTTGAGATAACTATTTTGAGATAACATCATATATTTTGATCCTAAGAAAGATCCAATATGCATGGCAAATAAAAAATTGCACAGAAATTCATAATTCATATAAAATGGGAAGGGAACTTTGAGAGCAGACATAGAACTCTTGAAGTTATGAACACATTGCAGCAAAGCAAGAAATTAACATCTTGGATGGTACTACTAAGTTTTACCAGAATATGGTGATGAGAATTGATTATGCCTCAAGAAAGACAACAAATACCTGATTACAATCCCAACACTGATAATTAACAATGTGTTGGGGCTGACAAAACAAACCAAACTGTGTGTCAAACAGATATTGGAACATAGCTGACTGAGCAGACAGAATTTTTGTGTTTCTTTTTCTTGTATATTTAACCTTTCAATAAACTGCCAAAGTGCTTTTTAGGTACATGTATCATTTTATGCCATATCCCCAAGTAACATATAAACATTTTAGTTTCTTTACAACTAAACAATAGTTGTTATCTTTTTTTAATTTTAGCAAATGTATTGTGTATTGGTATTTCATTATTATTTGAATTTGTATTTCCTTGATGGCTAAAGATGTTGGATCTCATAGTCATTGAAACAGGATTACAGATTTGAATGTGGATATCTTTTGAGGACATTTTTTAGCCTACCAGTATCTGCTCTCTGGACCTCAAAGATTCATGTCCATCCCACATGCAAAATACTTTCATCTTATTCCAACATCTTTCAAAGTACTAACTCATTATACTATTAAGTTAACAATGCCATTTAATTATTATAAACTCAAAAATTTCAAACCTGATTATCTAAATAACCTTAAGTTAGGTATTTCAGTATTAATATTTTATATAAATTATATTCTTTCATTAATAAGAAATGCAACTCACATTGGGCTATCACTTTTAGGAATGTTGGTTAAATGTTTACAACATTTTTTATAATGATAATTTTATAATTTTTATTTACCTAAATTTCTGAGAATGTTAAAAATTACTATACATTAATATTTTGGGGAATAATCATTGAGTGGATTTTCTCTCCATGTGTGGACCTCTCAAACTAGAAAACCAATCATGCTTTCCAAGTATAATGGTGGGACAAGCATACAATAACAGAATAGCTATTTCCATTTTGAAAGGGATAAAATGTAAGAAAGAAGCACTATTCCCAGGCAATTTTGAAATGTAGCCAAAAAAAAAAAAAAATGTTTTCAAGGCTTTGGAATAATTTCCATTGGCTTTAGGTGGCATCATCTGGACCCATTGCTCTGCTGCTTTGCCAACAACCTGGGCATCTGCGTCTGAACCCACTCAGCTCCACTCTCTGATTCCTCAAGCTATTCTTTTTTCTTAAAACGTGGTATATGTTTTTAGATAAGTGGTTTTATCAATCTATTTCCCACCTACGAAACTGGAAGAGTGATAGTCTTATTCATTTCATCCTGTCCCTGTCCCTTTCAGTCAAAGCTAGCAGTATTCTGTAATTTTCATTGTAGAGAGTTATCATTTCCCTGGTTAACTGTAGTCCTAGGTATTTTATTCGTTTTTGGTTATTGTGAATGGGAGTGTATTCTTGATTTGGCTGTCAGCTTGGATGTTGTTGGTGCCTATGAGTGCTTTCAATTTTTATATACTGTTGCTTTATAAGATTTTTCATATTTATTTCTTTAAAGGTTCTAAATTTTGCTTTCTATTATAGCAATCATTGTGGCACTCCAGAATAATGATCTTTAAAACATGATCATAGCCAGTAAGAGTTCAGATTTCCCTGAAACTTTAAAGACTCTTTGAAAGGCAGAGGGATAATTACGGTTACATTTAATTGTCAAAAATATGAACAAGTGCTATTTGAAAAAAGAAAGAAAATATCCTTTGAGAATTTCTGCTAGTTTTAAATGATGAAGTTTTTTTTTTTTTTTTTGTAATTATCATTTTTTCTAGCATTGTGAAAGAAAACTTAAGATTTAGGTCCAGAAATATCTAAAGTTAGTTTAAAGATTTTTATTTATTTTACTCTTCATTATAACTGTGAATAGGCACAATTTGCTAATCATATAATTTTCAAATAGTCCCTGTCACACACCAACGAAGTGCTAAGATGATTAAGAAGGTAAATATCTCTAATGAAACCATGTTTATTTATTTACTATTTATTTTGCTTTTGCTTTTGGAAACAATGGCTATAAATGTTACATAAAACTCCTTATTTTTTCAATGTCAAAATATAATCAAAAACTTTAAAAATATATATCATACTTGATATATACATTTTCTATTATACTATTTTAAACACATATATGTCAGTAGGAACTGTTTAGATGCTTTGGATACAGCAGCAAATCGGAGAGTAACCCCTGCCCTTGCAGAACTTACATCCTAGTGGAGTAGAAGCAACAACAAATACACAGTTCAAAAAAAAAAAAAAATAGACCAGATTAGACAGCAATAATTCTATAGAGAAAAGTAAAATAGAGAAGAGAGAGAAGAGAGAATAGTGGTAATGAGAAGTGACGTTGCAATTTTCCATAATGTGGATAGATTAGACTCATTGGAAAGTCAATATTCAAAAAAAGACCTGAAGGGGTGAGCCCACTGTTGAGACATATTCTGCAGAAAAAGATTTCTTTCAAAATATTACTGCTCATTGAGAACACACCAGGTCACTCAAGAGTTCTGATGGAGATATACAAGGAGGTTTATGCTTTTCTCGTGCCTGCTAACACAGCAGCTATTCTGCAGCCCATGTATTAAGGAGTAACTTTTAGTTTCAAATCTTATTATTTAAGAAATATATTTTATAAAGTTATAGCTGCCATAGATATTGATTCTTCTGATACATCTGGGCAAAGTACATTTAAAACCTTCTGGGCAAAGTACATTTAAAACCTTCTGGCTGGGAGCAGTGGCTCACACCTGTAATCCCAGCACTTTGGGAGGCCGAGGCAAGCAGATCATGAGATCAGGAGTTTGAAACCAACCTGGCCAATACGGTGTAACCCCGTCTCTACTAAAAATACAAAAATTAGCTGGATGTGGTGGTGTGTTCCTGTAGTACCAGTTACTTGGGAGGCAGAGGCAGAAGAATCACTTGAATCTGGGAGGTGGAGGTTGCAGTGAGCCCAGATCATGCCACTGCATTCCAGCCTGTGGGACAGAGCAAGACTCCATCTCAGAAAAAAAGAAAATAAATAAAAAAGCTTCTGGAAAAGATTCACTATTCTAGAGGCCTTTAAGAATGTTCGTGTTTCATGGGAGGAAGTCAAATATCAACACTAACAGGAGTTTGAAAGAAGATTCCAACTGTCATGGATGACCTTGAAGGACTCAAAACTTCCGTGGAAGAAGTCGCTGCAGATATGGTTATTGCAATGTCATTATAAAACTTGAACAGGCCAGGTGAGGTGGATCATGTCTGTAATCCCAACACTTTGGGAGGCTGAGGTGGGTGAATAATTTGAGGTCAGGAGTTTGAGACCTGCTTGATCAACATGGTGAACTCTTGTCTCTACTAAAAATACAAAAAATTAGCTGAGTGTGGTGGTGTGCACCTGTAGTCCCAGCTACTCAGGAGGCTGAGGCAGGAGAATCACTTGAACTCAGGAGGCAGAAGTTGCAGTGAGCCAAGATTGTGCCACTGCACTCTAGCGTGGGTGACAGAGAGATGAGACTTGGTCTCAAACAAACAAACAAACAAACAAGCAAAAAACTTGAACAGATGAGGGATTGGTTCACATAAATGAGTAAAAAAAAAATAGTGGTTTTCTTGAGAAGGAATCTATACTATGAAGATTCTGTGAACACTGTGGAAATAACAGCAATGCAGCATTTAGAATACAAACATAAGTAACAAAGCATTTAGCCTATTTCGTAAGCTTAGTTGATAATGCAACAACAGGGTTTGAGAGGATTGACTTTAATTTTGAGAAAGTTCCACTGTGGGTAAATTGATATCAAGCAACATCGAATGCTACAGAGAAATATTTTGTGAAATGAAGAGTGAATTGATGCAGCGAACTTCATTGTTTTCTTATTTTAAGATACTGCCGGCCGGGCGCGGTGGCTCAAGCCTGTAATCCCAGCACTTTGGGAGGCCGAGACGGGCGGATCACGAGGTCAGGAGATCGAGACCATC
>NW_012116788.1:609505-618158 GCF_000951035.1 Colobus angolensis palliatus | reverse complement strand
TTTTTGAGACGGAGTCTTGCTCTGTCGCCCAGGCTGGAGTGCAGTGGTGCAATCTCCACTCACTGCAAGCTCCGCTTCCCGGGTTCACGCCATTCTCCTGCCTCAGCCTCCCGTGTAGCTGGGACTGCAGGCGCCCGCCACCGCGCCCGGCTAATTTTTTTTTTAATGTGTTTTTAGTAGAGATGGGTTTCACCGTGTTAGCCAGGATGGTCTCGATCTCCTGACCTCGTGATACGCCCGTCTCGGCCTCCCAAAGTGCTGGGATTACGCCACCATGCCCGGCCTAAGATGTGTAATTCTTTTTAGACATAAGTGCCATTTCACACCTACTAGACTACAGTATAGGGTAAACATAACTTTTATATGCATTTGGAAACCAAAACATTTGTGTGATTTGTTTACTGTAATATTTACTTTATTGAGATAGTCTAGAACTAAACACACAATATCACTGAGGTATGCCTGTAATAGGAAAGCAAAACAAGAAACTTAAGAAGATAATAAAAGTAGGCTATTGTTTGAGTCATCCTGAATAAATAATACAGCTGTGGTGGGAAGATGTCATGTGCCAGACCTAACATTTCTTCTCCAAAAGAGGAGTAAACAGGTAAGCAATGGCAACAGTGACAACACGGAATTCAGGCTGATCTCAGTGACAGTGAAGAAAAGTTCAATACAAGCATTCAGTAGGAAGCATCTGGGAGAACTGAAGACAGGCAGGATGCTAACCTTTCACTTCAAACTAGATTCATGTCATCTGGAAAGCTCTGGGAAAATTTGTATTCCAGCAGGGAACCAGAATCCAGTTATGTCAAAAAGATGGAGGGGGATTCTTAGTAAAGAGGTCAAGGTAGGCTTTTACAAAATTAATTTACTTTTTAAAAATGTTGATCAGCATGAAAGGGATATTTTAGAGAGCCTGGTAAAAGGTTTAAGGGAAATGGGATGGGTTGAGGGAGAAAGAAGTACAAATAGGTTTGAGAATAAAATTTTATGAAGAGACAAATGACTGGAGAGGTTTACACTTTGGGCTGTGAATAAAACATTATGGATGTAGTAATTGGCCAGATGACTGACAAAAGAGTTATATATCAGAAAAGCTCTGGCGGATAGGATGTGGTGGTAGTCTCATCTCTGGATGCTAAGGGCACAGAAGGTAAGGTCACTTAAGATTCTGGCTGCTCTCTGTAGTGGGATATGGGAAGGGGTTAAACCCTGCAGCCCTGGTAGTATTGATGCCAACAGTAGAGCTAGCAGAAAGCTTTGTAATCAGCTTGTTACCTACTCTGTAGACACTGAGGTGAACCAAGCAGAGTCCAGAGGGCACAGCTTCTCTTTAGACAGTAAAGAAATATGTTTGCCAGTGAGTATCATGAGCTTCTAGATTGGATCCAAGGACTGCCAGAGATGCTTCTATAAACATGACATCAAAGACTCATACAGTCTACCTGAAATGCTCATCTTGTTCATGAGGAGGTCTTATAAAAACCAAGCCAAAGATACTTTTA
This sequence comes from Colobus angolensis palliatus, assembly GCF_000951035.1. Taxonomy (NCBI): domain Eukaryota; kingdom Metazoa; phylum Chordata; class Mammalia; order Primates; family Cercopithecidae; genus Colobus; species Colobus angolensis. Next base: position 616,650 of record NW_012116788.1, on the reverse strand, counting down.
AGGGGTAATTTGTTCTCAGCTGGTTGTTCCCAGAAATGAAATAATTAATACTCAGTGAAGATTATGTAAAAAAATAATTGAGAGGAGTTATAAACTAAGGAGGCATGCTTATGAATAAAAATTCCAAAAGCTAAAATTCTATAATTTTTGGTTTTCCTTATAGTTTTGAAATTTATACATATTCTTTACATGAAGAATTTAGGGTTGGATGTTCATAGACTTAGAAAAACAAAGGATAAATATTTGCTTATGTTGCAAGTACTTTTCTTACAGAGGTTAAGACCTCACCAGACGTATACCTATAAATTCAATGTACATATTCCCATACATCTAACGCTAACTCTAGCCATGAAATAAATTGGTCCCCCTGTGGAGAAAAATCAAGCATAACACCATGAGCACAAATGTTTCTTTGAAGATGCCAGGCATGAGGAAAGAGTGGAGGTTGTAACCTCAGGAAGTGCGGCTGACTATTTTACAGGGCTTTAGCAGGAGGCAGCTAGCTGAAGTTAGGCTAGTTATGCAGAGACAGTACTAAGAAGAAGGAGATATTATTTTTTCAGATTAGCAGCCACTTTTGTGCTATTTGGATTTTATCAAAAGGAGGGAGATGAAGAGTTAGGGCCTAGGTCACATGCTGGGGACATGTTATGCAACAGCTACAAGGGACAAAGACGTGAGGGTCAGAGAGGATGTTTTTCAGTCTTCAGGGTCTCTCATAATGTTCTATTCCTATTTTATCAGTAAATACAATTAAGAGTAAATCAGCTTATATACACAAGAAGATTATAAACCAAAGGTGAATTTTTAAGTTTGAAGATTATTTGGAGTTCAAATTTCCTCATATTCCAGAAATAAAATTTTGCCCTGTTGATTTAACTATAGGATCAGTTTGGAGTCTATGTGTAGCGCATTTTAAATTTAGGCCATGATTCATGCATTTACTTATTATTTTATTCACTGGCAAAAATCTATTAAAGAGTTACTATGTTCCAGGCTTTACAAGGCACTCAGTAAAACACAGAACAGAAAAAAAAAAATTCCTGCTCTTAAAGGGCTTATATTCTTAAACTATAAGTTATGATATCTTACTGAACACTATGACTTAATAATGACTTCATATCTCAATCTCTAATGTCATAGCAAGATTAATAACTGCTAACCTGTAAAATGAAAATTTCAAGTTATTATATAGTGATAAATGTAAATTATAAGAAAGACATTCAAGTGTGTAAATATGCCTCATGCAGCTTATATTTGTAGAATTCCTTTTTATTCAAAGAGATTGGAAAATTATGGAAAGAATGAGGTCATTCAATGTATATAACACCCAAAAACTAGTTGTGATGTGAGTAATTGAAATATAAAATTTATAATGTTTATCTTTTTATCATGAAGTATTATTCAATACTCAAAAATAGAGTATGTTTCAAATAACTTAGAATATTTTTAGATTTTTATTAATAACAGTTTTAAAGAAATGCATATAACAAGAACTAGATAGTTGAATGAAAGATTGAAATAGACTGTACAACTGCCTGTAAAGGTCTTATTTGTCCTAGCAAAAGGGGGAAAAATTGTAAAAGGTGAAATAGGCCTGAGAGAACTTTAACTTGCATGACCAATATCTGGTGGCCTTGGCTGTTTTATAGGGCATCATATTTTATTTTTGTACAGATAAACTGTTGAACAGTATCTGCAATGCATTTAAAGAAAAAAACTTTTTCTGCATTTATCATGTTACTATAATCACTCCTTCCACCCCCCACTCACTAAGGTGTTCATTTCTTTTTGCAACTTAGAGTAGGACAGAAGTTCAGTGAAAAAAATTCATCATATACTTCTAACGATGAGTCAAAATTTTAATTAAAAAAAAACTTCCTGAGCTGGATATCTTAACCTGTTTTTCAACCTAAGGGAAAACAGGTTCACATCAGTTTAATTCACACATTTTATAATCATAATGTAATTTAAACATGTGTTTATTATACATGTATAAATGTATGCTAGTTTTACAAATTTCATCACTTATAAATCTTTAATATACTTTATATTTAGCTGTTATGAAAATAAAAATAATCCTGAGCATTAAGCCACTTGTTAATACTAAAACATTCCAAAATGTATTTTTTCCTTTGTTCAATGTATCACTTTTCATATTATTACCCTTTTAAGATAACTTTATGTAGTGATTTCTGCCCATTTTTGTTTTGGGATGGGGGTTCTAAAATTTAATTTTCTAATAGTGAGATGTACAAATAAATGATGTTTTGAAATAACCAATGGGATTTTTATTTGAGAGAATACAAGTTTAATAACCATCAAAAGGCATTTATTAGAAATCAAAGAGTAGAATTAAGGGGATTCAGTTACATTAAAGGGTGCACAATATTCTCTGAAATATTCTAATCTTTATTAATGAAATAAATAAAAGTAAATGGCTAATTTACTTTTTTACAATAAGTAAAAAGTAAAATGACTCACCATTTAGATGAGAAAAAGTTTGACTCCATTTTGTTTGTAGAAAATACCAATTCCAGGAAATGATAAGAATAACTGTATAACTGTAAAAGCAAAATATTGCTTGTGATATATTGCGAATTGAATCCCATGTTTAATCCTTGTGATAACTCTCAGAGTTAGATTAAATTTAAGCAAAATTTATTTTCCTTCTGCATTCTTATAAGACCCTTTTGGTCCTTGACATTTCTTGAATTTTCAAATATATGATGTCAAGGGTCATTTTTGAAAAGTTTTTCTTAAGAAGATACATATATACACACACACATAGTTGCATATGTAGTTGCATGAAAGATCTAATTGGACTGTACAACTGCCTGTAAAGGTCTTATTCAACTGCCGCCACGCACAGCTAATTTTTTTTTTTTTTTTTTTTTGTGACGGATTCTGGCTCTGTTGCCCAGGCTGGAGTGCAGTGGCCGGATCTCAGCTTACTGCAAGCTCCGCCTTTCGGGTTCACGCCATTCTCCTGCCTCAGCCTCCCGAGTAGCTGGGACTATAGGCGCCCGCCACCTCGCCCGGCTAGTTTTTTGTATTTTTTTGGAGAGACGGGGTTTCAACGTGTTAGCCAGAATGGTCTTGATCTCCTGACCTCGTGATCCACCCGTCTCGGCCTCCCAAAGTGCCGGGATTACAGGCTTGAGCCACCGCGCCCGGCTTTTTTGTATTCTTACTAGAGATGAGGTTTCACCATCTTGGCCAAGCTGGTCTTGAACTCCTGACCTCGTTATCCACCCACCTCGGCCTTCCAAAGTGCTAGGATTACAGGTGTGAGCCACCGTGCCCGGCCCACTTATATTTTTTTGGTATGACATTCTATAAAGTAAATCTTACTAATGGTATTCATAATTCTATGAAGATTGATGAAAGCCTGGGGTTTTGTTTGTTTATTCCTGCTAATCACTCACCAGTATTTTCCTGATCTTTTATTCAAGCTTATTTCTTTATGTTCGGTTCTGCCAATCTTACAATGTTGAACCTGTTGTATGAAATGGAAATGATTTGCCTTCCAACTTGGAAAAACCTTTACATTATTTTAATATAGACTTCTTTAATAATACATGATTTTTCCTGCCATAATTTTTACTTCTGGTACCTTCAGTAGCATCCTGTGAAAAGTCTGACCTAATACATATCCATTATACTGTCTAGCGTGAGAATGACAGAGGCAAAGAAGAAATGAGAGATGAGATGAATGATGACTCATTTTTCAATATTTTAGAATAAAAAGACTGTTGGCTTCTCGAGTTTAAATTGCCATTTCCAACGCACATTAAACTATTACAGTTTACGAACTTGTCATTTCAATGAAATTAACATTTATTGAACATTTACTAAGTGCCTAGTCACTAGACTGTGAGGGACAGTAAGATGAATATTGTGGCTGCAGGGCTTCAGAATTTTGTGAACCAGTGGTGGAGACACTAAAATATGAATATTTGTATTCAAAAGATACAGAATACAGTGATAATAGAAACACAAAATGTTATGAGTGTTAAATGTGGAGAATTTGATTTTCTCTGGAATCATTCTGAGAAGGCTTTGTGAAGAGGGTGAGTTTGCAACTGCCCCATATTCTTCACCCTGCATGCAATATTATGACCATTTTCAAATTTAAAAGCCCAACCACAGCAATGGTAATTTGTTATTTGAATTATTCCAGAAGCAAGCATGACCCTTCCATGAGTGAAATGGTATGGGAGTGCTGATTCCTAGAGAAGATGATTATTGGCTAAGTCCACCAAAAGTGTTCCCTCTGGGATTTAGTCCATATATTATGAAGGTAACATAATTGTCAGTAATGAGATAAATTTGAGATGAACATTTATTTAGAAACAAAAATGAAAAGAGAATTGGACAGAGGAAAACTCCTTCTGAAAACTGACAAAATCGTCAAAACAAGCAATGGAAAAAGAACTCTGTATTCAGTAAATGATACTGGGATAACTGGCTGGCTATATGAAGAAGGTTGACACTGGAACCCTTCCTTACACAATGTACAAAAATCAACTCAAAGTGAATTAAAAACTTAAATATAAAACCAAAACTCTAAAAACCCTGGAAGATAACCTAGGATATACCATTCTGGACATAAGAACTGAAAAGATTTCATGACAGAGATGCTAAAAGCAAAATTTGATAAATGGGACCTAATTTAACTAAAGAGCTTCTGCACAGCAAAATAAACTATCAACAGAGTAAACAGATAGCCTACAGAATGGGAGAAAATATTCGCAAACTATATGTGTGACAAAAGCCTAATAATCCAAATCTATAAGGAACTTATATAAGTTAACAAACAAGAAACAACTCCTTTAAAAAGTGGGCAAATGACATGAACAGACACTTTTCAAAAGAAGACATACATGTGACCAAGAGGTATATGAAAAAATGCTCAACATCACTAATAATTAGAGAAATGCAAATCAGAACCACAATGAGATGTCATACTATTCCACCCAGCAATCCCATTTCTGGGTATATACCCAAAGGAATATAAATAATTCTATTAGAAAGACAAATGTATGCTTATGTTCACTGAAGCACTATTTACATTAGCAAATACACGGAATCAACCTAAATGACCATCAATGGTAGAGTGCATAAAGGAGATTTGGTGCATATACACATATGCTTTGCAGAAGCATGGGTGGAGCTGGAGGCCATTATTATTAGCACACTAACATAAGAACTGAACACCAAATACTGCATGTTCTCACTTGTAAGTGGGAGCTAAGTAATGAAAACCAATGGCCACAAAGCGAAACAACAGACACTGGGGCTTACTTGAGGGAGAGGGTTGGAAGGAGAGTAACTCTCCAGGAACATGCTTAGTACCTTGGTGACAAAATAATCTGTACACCAAATCCCCATGACACAAGTTTACCTATATAACATACCTGCACAGGTACCCTGAGCCTAAAATAACAACATGCTAGTTGAGATCAATATGAATAGACAAGTTTCTAAATTTCTTGCTAGTAGCTGGAGTCCTACTTCTTTGATGAACTTACTGAAAATGCTTAATTTCAAAGCACAAACTGGCTCCTAGGCAGTTTCTCAGCACAACAATTAGTCAAATTTGGACAATAAATAGCCTTATTAGTCACTCCTTTAAGCATCTGCAATACAAACATCTATTTGCAGGATAGTTTTTTTTTTTTTTCTTTTTTCTGCTCCTAACAAATTTGTAGCCAATAAAAAGGAGAGCTGTATTTGTTAACAATTAGCATTTGTTGCCTTTATATAAATACACTGAGTGTTGGTGGCCTGAAGCTGCATGGCAATAGCCTTTAGTATCATATGGCTTACAAATAATGTAGTAAATAGTCTCTTTTCTCATCATGCAACTCCCTGGTGTGGTCAGAGGCATTATTTTGTTATGCAAATGCCCTATTTAAAGATAACGTGTATACAAATGAAAGTAATAGAAGGTCATTTCTAAGACTGGACAGATGGATGAAAAATTCCACAGAGTGCTTTGCCAAGCACCTGGCATTATTTGAATGACAGCTGATGATTAGAATCACAAAGAATAATTTGTATTATCACAGGTGACAGTGTGACTAATTGAAGAGGTTGCTTATTACAGAAATGGTCAGTTTCCGTTCAGTTACATTCAGGATCCAAGGGCTTCAGAAAATGAATACACAGCACACAGTGTTTTCTTGGGGGAACTAAATGAAGGTAGGAGGAAGAGGGGAGGAAGTCTTGCTGAGGGCGTAACGACTCACAGTAGGCTTGAGATATGTGTTGCTGAGAAGATGCTCACAGCTCAGTTTTAAAGTTGCAGAGGAAATAAGAGAGAACATACCTTAAAGACAGATTTTTATGTCATTCTGTAACTACACTCGACTATGGCTTCTTTTGGAAGCACACACAAAAAAAATCCCATGGATTTGGGCATCATTATGATATGTATCACTGTTTCCTAGATAATAATATGCTACAAGACATCTTGGCTGAATATTTTAAGCACACAACAATGCAGACTGTAAGTATCTGTGCCTCAATTAGAATATTCAGAGATTTCACATCTTTCAAAGGGACTTAGCCAAAGGCTTCCCCAAGCTGTACACACTGCTGCTTTGCCTCTCCTTTATGCTTTACTGAATCTATTAGAAGACAAACACATCTCTTAGTCGTCAGACTTCTTGCTGACAACACCTGTCAGTCAGTCACTCTACTTCAGAGATAGATACTACAGGCCGTCATTTGACAGAATTAGGAAGAAAATGGAAAAAAAAGAAATCTATATGAGATAATTATTCTCACAAAAGGAATGCTACAACTATTAGTTTTTTAAAGTAAATTCAAGGAAATACCTGGAAAGTGAAGATTAGAATGATTTTATTAAAAATACAGATCAGTGATGTTAGAAATCATGATGGATTTTCATATAGCACAGAGAAATTTGAAAAAAAAATCAAATGTCTTTTATCCAAAACTGAGTATATATCCTATTCCAAAATTTATTTCTACTGAAAGGAAAATATTCTCAGTTAAATTTTTGTCAAGCTAAAATATTAAATATTTCAGTGTGCAAACAAGTTTTAGAAAAGTAATTGACTTCAGCAAAGCTTTGAGAATTAAACTTATATAGTAATTTAAAAAGCTTACGGCCG
>NW_012116788.1:577625-609228 GCF_000951035.1 Colobus angolensis palliatus | reverse complement strand
CCGTCTCAAAAAAAAAAAAAAAGCTTACTAAGTGATAGGTATTTCCAAGACTAATGACTTTTTAGAGTCTTTTTTTTTTCAGAGTCTCTTATTGGTTCTTTTTATTAATTTATCTTTTATTTACTCAATACATTATATCTTACTTGATATAACATATTTTATAGTATTATCTATACATAAGAGACAAATTACTTTTTAAAAGTATGAAGTTATATTTTCTCTTCACTCTCTTTACAATTACTTTATTTAAAATCAAACTATCACATAATCAGACAACTTTAATGCCAACAAACACACACAAAAAAACACACAACACTACACTACATTTCTACACTCACTGATATTTTAAACTGCTATGTTCTCGTTGTTTTCCTTTGTTTTGGTGGTATAGATGACTTACCTTTTACAAAACTATTTTAGGTAAGTAGAAAAAAATAATCAGGAAACTTTAATTTTTTCACTCTAAGTCAGAGTAATTGAGGAATGAGTGAGTACATTGGGATTTCTTTCTTCAAAATTGTGACAATGTTTTTGTTCTTGTTTCTTAGTCTTTCTTTTTTTCTTAAGGATGAAAAGGTCAACTAGAACCTCCAGAGGGAAAAACAAATAAATTAATGAAAATTTAGTTAATACAGTGTGTGAAATGTGTTTTTTTTCTCAATGACCACAACGGAGACTTTCTTGGGAAACTATTCTTATTAGCTATGGTTTTATTATTTATTATAAATATATTTATTTTAAATTGGATGAAATATTTCTGTTTGGTATGGGGCATCCTGTAAAAGTAATACCAATTTTTTTTTATTATTTCCAACAGCAGAAAATAATGCCTATGGAATATATCACAAGATTTGATATCTTCTCAAATTAAGTATTGATGCCTTTTCTACCACAAATGACTGTTAATTCTTTATATTTATATAGTTCTTTTTTTTACAATTTAGTAAGGTGTTCCTTATTTTGTATATGTGTACATGTATATGTAAGTGGATATATATGTGGATATTTATGTATATGACTTACTTTAATCTGTTTATTTTTTGTTGTTGCTAAGGAAATTTCTGCAAAGTAGTAACTATAGTAATGATAACAAATAGTTTTTAAATTCATTCAGGTCATGAGACTTCTTAATGTTGCTATATGTTATAAATCCTTTGTTACAACAGTATTTGTCAAAAGAAATGCCTTCATTGATTTTCTTGGGAAAATATTTCAATACAATATGGCTCAATTGTCCTCAAAGTACAGCTTTAATGTGATTGTTCATAATCAGACCCACTACCATGTTACTGATTTAAAATGCCTTTCAACAGGAATGATTTTAGCTGAAGAAGAAAAATTTTTAAAAATCTCCTAAAAAACTCTTAATCACTGAATCAGAAATCATGGGAATCAAGAGCAAAATGATCCAAGAGCTTGCCTTTGAAAAACATAAGAACTAAGTCCGATCTGTCCTGGTATTTCAGAACCACTGCTCTTAAGAATGTTGCTTTTTATTTTAAATGCAAACCTCACATCAAATATACTTTCTGAAAGTAAGTAGTCTGTTCAGAAGTGGAATTCTATAATCATGTCTATATTTCATCTGAGTATTTTTTGTTCTGGGTTCTGATTTCTTATTGTTTATTGCAAATAATAGTAGGGCGCTGGTTTTCTTCTTATGAATGCTTTCTTAAAGTTTCTTTCCTAAAAATAGTCATTTTCCCTAAGGTTCCACAGGCACACTTTTTTAGAAATTTGTTTTTCCTTCCCTAACTTCTATTTAGAGGTTATTTCTAGGTTTTTCACAGTTTTACCTTTGAGCATCCATAGTAATTGGAGTGAAGATAGATAGATATTTTGTTAAGATAGGTGCTCACAATAGCCTCAAATTAAAACCATAGTGAACTATCATCCTAGGTACCTGCCACTGATACTGATCATTTGGGTCTTGGTGTGAGTATCCTTAGCTTCTCCTCCAAATTATGTAGTCTTACAACTATTTAAATCTTCCATATCATTTATTTGCAGGCAATTTTATGCGATATTTGCAGGTTACACTTCCAGTAACACTTTGCAAAATATATATCTAGCAAAGTCAATAATAAGATTGAACAAATTTAAAGTCTATCATGTACCAAAAAGCCTCAGAAGTACCAAAAATTTGAGTCAATCATCAACTTTTACACTAACATTTTGTCCAGGAAGAAATTTACTTAAATTATTAAAAAATCGTAAAATACTAGACTACATAAGTAATTACATAAGTAATTACTGTAATCACAAATTCTTAAAACTTATTTTTGGAGATTCTTTTTAGAAATATTTGTTACAATTAGATGAGCACTATTACTTATTTACCTTAGCAAAGGGCAAGGAAAATTATGTTTAATACTGGATATAAAATGAGCATAACATATAGACCCATTATTTCAAATCATTTTAGTTGCTTGAGAATATAAACATCCAAAGTAGACTTGATTTTAATTTTAATGTTTTAGTAACTTTGATGAGAATGTAAAGTCACATTATTCACTCAATGTGCAGCAGGTAGCATGTGAAAGGATTGATTTTTAAAATGAGATTTTAAATAATCTAGAATAAGAAATATGCTGCATGTCACACATGAAGAAAATGGCTAAATGTGTAGCAAGAAACACTGTTACATTCAATGGCTTCATTCACTGCGAAATATTTTCTTATAGGTATTTATTTTTTGGCAAATAAGAATTTAAATGTTTATGATTCTCATAACCCTAGACAAAATTTTAATTATATCATTAAGATCAAACTTCATTGAAAGTGATTGTGTCACAAGAGAAAATATGAAGACCAATGAGTTGAAATATACGTGTGTGTTGGTTGGGAGGAGGTGTGTGTGTGTGTGGATAGCTTCTAGAATGGGAAGTAGAAAAAGTTATGAGTATGTCAGAGAAATAAAATTTAACTGAAAAATGACCTTAAAATGGACCTTTAGGGAAAATCTAAGTGTACAATAAGCAGGGTTATGTTAATTATCATATTTCTATTCAAATAAGACTAATGAAACAGAACTTAAATTATGAGATTTTTAAAATTTCAACTTTTATTATAGGTTAATGGGTATATTTGCAGATTTGTTACATGGGTAAATTGTGTGATTCTGAGGGTTGGGATCCTAACAATTCCATCACCCAGGCAGTAAGCATAGTATCAACAGGTGGTTCTTCAGTGGAAGCTCCTCACCTCCCTCCCCCTCCTAGTGATCCCCCGTGGCTATTTTTCCCATCTTTACATTTATGCATATTCAACATTTAGCTCTCAGTTATTAGTGAGAACATGTGCCATTTGGTTTTCTGCTTTCAATTCGCTTAGGATAATGACCACTGGCTCCATTCATGGTTGCTGTAAACGACATGATTTCATTCTTTTTATGACTGTGTAGAATTCCATGTTGTAAATATACCACATTTTCTTTATGAAATTCACTGTGGATGGGCATCTACTTTGATTCTATGTCTCTGCATTGTAAATAGCACAACTGTGAACATACAGGTACATGTGTCTTTTTGATAGAATGAGTTATTTTCTTTTATGTATAACCTTTTAAGTTCTCTAAGAAATCTCCAGGCAGCTTTCCACAGAGACTGAACTAGTTTTCATTTCCACCAACAGTGTATACGCATATTCTCTTCTCCACAGCCTTGCCAACATCTGCTGTTTTTCAACTTCTTAATAATCATCATTCTGACTGATGTGAGGTGATATCTCATTGTGGTTTTTATTTGCGTTTCTCTGATGACTACTAATGTGGAGCATTTTCTCATATCTTTGTTAGCTACTTGTTCATCTTCTTTGAGAAGTGTCTGCTCATTCCTTTGCCCATTTGTTAACTGGAGTTTTTGTCTTTTGCTTGTTAATTTAAGTTTCTTGTAGATTCTAGATTCTGGATATTACACCTTTGTCAGATACATAATTTGAAAATATTTTCTCCCATTCTGTATTCTACCTGTTTTAATCTTTTGGTAATTTGCTTTGCAGTATAGCTCTTTATTTTAATTGGGTCCCACTTGTCAATTTCTTGTTGTTGCAATTGCTTTGGGGCACTTGGTCATAAATTATTTGCCAAAACCTATAGCAAGACAAGTATTGCCTAGGCATTCTTTCAGGATTTCTACAGTTTGAGGTCTTAAATTTAAATCCTTAATCCAGCTTGAGTTAATTTTCATCTACAGTGAAAATTAGGGTTCTAGTTTCATTTTTCAGCATATGACTTAACCAGCTATCCCAGCACCATTTATTGAATAGGGAATCCTTTCCCATTGCTTAGTTTTGTTAATTTTGAGATGGTTGTAGGTGTGCAGGTTTATTTCTGGGTTCTATAATCTGTTTTGCTTGTTTATATGTCTATTTTTATAGCAGTGTCATGCTGTGTTTTTACTGTAGCCTTACAGCATAGTTTGAAAGTTGGGCAATATGATCCCTCCAGCTTTCTTCTTTTTGTTTAGGACTGCTTTGGTTATTTGGGCTCTTTTCAGGTTCTATATCAATTTTAGATTTGATTTTTCTAGTTCTGTGAAAATTGCATTGATATTTTGATAGGGGTTGTCTTGAATCTGTAATATGGCCATTTATACTATACTGAGTCTTCCAAACCATAAACATGAACTATTTCTCTATTTATTTGTGTCATCCATGACTTATTTTAGCAATGTTTTGTAGTTCTACTTGCAGAAATCTTTCACCTCCTTGGTTAGATGAACTCCTAAATATTTCATTTTCTTTGTGGCTATTGAAGCTGAGATTTAATTTTTTTAAAGAAAAACTGATTTTTTTTTCAAAGCATTGTATACAGAAGACCTGAATGTCACAAGAAGTCCATTTGACAGACGGTTGAAAGAAAACACATGCACCTCTTGATCATTTTTATCACCCTAACACTATTAAAATTCAAAGATATGTTCTATAATTTCAAAAGAAAAAATTGCAAGATATACATACTCTAGTAACTGTCAGACCTAGATTTCAAACTCTTTTTCAAAGTGTCTTAAGTAAGTATATATTTGAAATGAGAATAACTGCTCTTGACGGCAGAAATACATCAGATCATCATCATCAGAAATGATTTTTAATGTTTATCTCAAAGTCTATGCAGCCTAGATGCTTAAAAGTGTCAGACAGAAGTTCTTCCCACTTAGCTGGTTTAACAGAAGGTTTAATGGAAGAAACCATTGTGAAGGAAATTTATTCTCATTACAGATCTCAATATAAATCAGATTATGACAATTTTATGAACCTCTATGTACCCTGTGCTGTTTATCAGACATTGTGTAGTGTAGCTTTCTGGAGCAGGTTGTGACGAAGTGACTTGTGACCTTAAAGACTACAGAAAGGAGTAAAGATAGTAACATCATTTGCATTTATTTTCATAGTATCAAATTTCCTGAATTAAGGTCAACTAAAAATCATTATGAGACCCCTATTATATAAAGAGTAATATATAATGCAGTGCATAAACATTGTAAGAAAAAAGTAAACCAAACTATGTGATCTTGAGAATAATAATGTTGGAAAGTTCTGCACAAATAAATTTCTGCTGGTTACCTACATAATATCACTAATTCTGACCTCTGGGCTTTAGTTCATGAAATGCCTTTATTGGCTTGGTACTGGCCCCCTTTTATCAGAATAACTGTTACTTATTTCTATGACTCCTCAGAAGAGTTCTTTTTTTTTTTTTTTCAGATGGAGTTTCACTCTTGTTGTCCAATAGCATGATCTTAGCTCACTGCAACCTATGCCTCCCAAGTTCAAGCATTTCTCCTGTCTTAGCTTCCTGATAGCTGGGATTACAGGTACATGCCGCCTGACAAATTTTTGTATTTTTAGTAGAGACGGGGTTTCACCATGTTAGCCAGGCTGGTCTTTATCTCCTGACCTCGTGATCCACCTGCCTTGGCCTCCCAAAGTGCTGGAATTATGGTCGTGAGCCACCACTCCTGGCCATGGCTCAGCTCATATGACTTCTTAAGGATCCCTTATTTCATATTCCCTTCTCCTCACTCAGGCTATGACACTACTATCTTTTTTTCTGCTCCTATGGTTCCCTACCCTGTGCTCTAAAAATGTGAGGGTACGGAACATGCTTATTTGCCCTTGTATCCTCACTCTATAGCCTAGTGTCCAATGCCAGGCACATAGAAGTCCAACGAGAATCCTCCAAAGCAAGGAGGGAATGAATGCATGGATGCTTCCCTGGCATGCACTTTGGAGGTGCACCATTCTAAACCTTACAAGTCAAAGAAAACTTCCCACTGATGAGGAAAACTCAAAGCACCTGCCACACATTTGTATAATACACAAATCCCTGGTTTAAATTCACTTTACAGCTTTGGGCTTTGATTTGTATGGTTTTAATGAGAAGAGGAGAAGTGAAATTGTAGGGACATTGTTAGGAGAAGGTGCCGTATACTTTGAGATAATCATTTCCAGAGGCAAGACAGGCAATATGAGACAAGTATATCCTTTCTCTCATTTTTAAGTGTGTTTTGTAAGTTTTTTATCTTTTTTGTGTGAGATGCTTCAGAAGGCCAGACACTTTTTCCCTTACAGCAGCTGAGGTCAGGGTGAAGAGGAATTCAAAACCAATCAATAATAGCATATAAGCATGGACATGTTGGAAATGGGTTTCATTTTCTGTTTCTTTACTTCATGGCCCTGGATATTGTCAGACATTCAATATGTTACATTGTGAGTCCTTCTGAATAAAAATAAAATAAATTAAATCATATGTCTTTCCCTCTACCTTGTACAACTTAAAACAGAAATACATTTGTAGATGTGTATATGTATGTATTTAGAGAGAAGGAGAAAACCTAATAGTTATATCTGGCTACTAGAAAATAATTATAAATTATATCATCAAGGTTTTTAGTCACTCTATAGACTTCAACCCTCCTTGGCCCCAAAAGTGTCATGTTTACAGGTGTGACTGAGGAACCTGAAGAACTGTTAGGGATAAGGAAAAAAGTGATGATGATCATAAAGAGACATGGATTTCATTTATTAAAAGGTTGAGCTGCCACTGAACTTTGTCATAAATTTCAAGAACCCCACGTGAAATAGAGACCTGAAGCTGATGTGACCTTCACATTTCCACCCCATTCATATAGATTTGTAGTTTGTAAAGGGGCAACTGTCTATTGAATGGCCTTACAGCGGTGCCTGTACCTCTGCACATAAATGATTTCTTTTTTTTTTTTTGCTTTTAGTAGAAAAGGTCTACTAAGTAGTTCTAGGAGGCTGCATAGACTACATAAACCATACTATTAACAGTCATACTAGTAGACCTTGTAGTAGTCGAGTAATAGGCTTAGACTACTACTACTAGTAGACTATGACTAGAATCCTCTGCAGAGAAAGAATCCTCTCCAGAGAGAGGCTTTGTGTAAAATTTTCCTGAATGTAATGAAAATCAAAACATTCCCAGTTAGAAAACACTGTCGATTTCATTTGATAAGAATAGCAGACTGTGGCTTCTATTCAAATGAATAGACTATGGCTCCTATACTTGTGAGATAATGCTGTTTAAATCTCCAGTCTCACAACCTTATTACCCAAAAGGAGAAAAAGAAACAGAAAGATTGTGAAACATCCAGTGACATGATAGGGGTGTCTTACATGAGAAAAGAATGTTAGCATTATTGCATCTCCAATCTTAGGCATCACTGGTATTGCCCTTCTAACCATAATTTCTGCTGTAAATATTAGACTGTGTGACATAAAATAGTCAATCCCAATAAAAAGCCATTTTGAAATGAGATTAAGTAATATGTGAGTGGGACAGCTGGTGCTGCAAAACTCACCTCATGGGCTCATGATCTGAGATAGCTGGAGTACTACTGGCATTCGTTAAATTAATTATTAGAGGAAAGTTGACCAAAAATTGCTATATGAGTACTTACAGTATGTAAGTTGTATTATACATGAAACCTAAAAGCATGCTTTACTTGTTAAAATGTTGTAGCACTTTTGAATGCAGTAATATTTTCTTGATTACAAAATAACACATAATTTTTTTGTTTGTTTTTTGACATAGTTGTTCAAAGTTGGGATAAAAATAGGGATTTAGCAGGAGTAAAAGTTAAATGTAAAACTACTTGCTTATCTAACACAAATTAGGTATTTGATTTTATAAAATGTACTCTGAGCCTCATAACTGTTGGGAAGTTTGAATAAGATAATTTTTAAAACACTCAGTAGAAAGATGAATATAAAATAATTGAACAATACAAAAATTAATTATAAAAATAAAGCTATAGTATAAATCTTTAAACAAAAAGATAAAATTCAGTATACCATATTCTTAATTTTTTAAAAATTTCTGACCAGCTTTTATATTACATATTTGATTGCCTTTGGGAGTGATGACAAATGGAATAAGATTTTTGTTCACTAGAGGACGCTCAGTAGTATTTATTATGGCAATCAACTTGGAAATTTCTAGTGGGTAAGCGTCACTCAGGTGCCTATCAAACATCAACTCAAGGACTCATGTGAATCCTGGTTGCTCCTGTTGGCTTAGCAAATACTGTAAAATCTGGAATTATGCAGTAAACATGTTCATTTTGATTGTGAATCCCACTTGAGTCACATGGTATCAGATGGAAAATGAGTACAAAGGGACAGGAAACTGCCAACTGAAAGAAGAAAAGCTAGTATGAGTAGAACATTTTGCAAGATGTGGCTTTGATTGTAAGTGAGCCGCTTTTAAAATCCTCATTATTTTAAGTTAGTACATGATCTCTTTTCTAAAGGTGAGCAGACTCCAGAGGTACATACTTGGAACCCAGAGTGGACTCTGCAATTCATCTAGAAACCTGTATCATTGAGCATTTGAAATTAATCATCACGATGCACAAGGAGAGCATGCTGAGGCAGAGAGGACAATTTCATTTGAAAATAATAGAATGCGGCCGGGCGCGGTGGCTCAAGCCTGTAATCCGAGCACTTTGGGAGGCTGAGACGGGCGGATCACGAAGTCAGGAGATCGAGACCATCCTGGCTAACACTGTGAAATCCCGTCTCTACTAAAAAAAATTACAAAAAACTAGCCGGGCGAGGTGGCGGGCGCCTGTAGTCCCAGCTACTTGGGAGGCTGAGGCAGGAGAATGGCTAAACCCGGGAGGCGGAGCCTGCAGTGAGCTGAAATCCGGCCACTGCACTCCAGGCCGGGCGACAGAGCAAGACTCTGTCTCAAAAAAAAAAAAGAAAATAGTAGAATGCACCTTTTAGCTGGGAATGTTTTGACTTTCATTGTGTTCATGAAAATTCTACACAAAACCACTTTCTCTGGAGAGGTTTCCTGAGAAAGAGAAGGGCTTCCTATGTGAACATAAAACACCCTCAAAGCCCTGGCTTCATTTATCTGTATGTTTCCTTTTCTACTTTTATTTTAGATTCAGAGGATACATGTATAAATTTGTTACCTAGGTACATTGTGTTGATGCTGACGTTTGGGACATAAGTTATCACATCTAAGTATAGTGCCCAATAATTCTCCTAGTAGTATAGTGCCCAATAGTTTTTTCACTCATGGCCCTCCTCTTTCCCTCTGGGTAGTTCCCAGTGTCTCTTGTTGCCATATTTATATTTGTGATCGCCCAATGTTTAGCTCTCACATATAAATGAGAACATATTGAATTTGATTTTCTGTTCCTCTGTTAATTTACTTGAGATAATGGCCTCCACTTGCATCCATGTGGCTGCAAAAGACACAATTTTCTTATTTTTCTGGCTACATGGTATTCTATAGTGTAGATGTACACATTTTTTTAAAAAATCCAATCGAACACTGATGGACATCTAGGTTGATTCTGTGTCCTTGCTATTGTGAATAGCGCTGCAATGAACATGCAAGTTCATGTGTCTTTTTGGTAGAACAATTTGTTTCCTTTTAGATTTATACCCAGTAATGGAATTGCTGAGTCAAATGGTAGTTCTGCTTTAAGTTCTTTGAGAAATTTCCAAAGTGCTTTTCATAGTGGCAGAACTAATTTATATTCCCAATAAAAATGTATAAGCATTCCCTTTTTTTCACAGCTATGTCAGCATCTGTACTTTTTTCACTTTTTAATAATAGTCATCAATTAACAATAGTCATTCTGACTGGTGGGAGATGGTATCACAATGTGGTTTTGATTTGCATTTCTCTGATTATTAGTGATGTGAAGTAATTTTTATATGTTTGTTGGCTACTTGTATGTCTTCTTTTGAGAAGTGTCTGTTCATGTATTTTGTCCATTTTTGATGGGCATATATGCTCCTAGTTTGTTCAACGAAAACATTGTTTAGGTTTCTTAGAGATTTTAGATATTAGACCTTTGTTAGATGCATAGTATGAGAATATTTTCTCCCATTCTGTAGGTTGTCTTTTTACTCTGTTGGTAGTTTCTTTTGCTGTGTAGAAGCTCTTCAGTTTAATTAGGTCACACTTGTCAATTTTGTTTTTGTTGAAATTGCTTTTGTGGACTCAATCATAAATTTTTTCCCAAGGCCAATGTTCAGAATGGTGTTTCCTTGTTTTGTTTTGTATTTTTCCAGGATTTTTATAGTTTGAGGTTTTATGTTTAAATCTGTAATCCATCTTGAGTTCATTTTTGCATGTAGTTAAAGGTAGGAAATGTGGGTAAATTTACTTTTTACAAGAAATAGCAAGTCTGGTCCCTAGCTGATTCTTTTGGGAGGTGACTGTTCTCATTCACATTCATTGTAATATTTTTCTGTCAATTCACCTTATTACTGGATATCTCCATTGTCTCATGCTATTTAGGCATCCTCTAGGGAAGGAACGTTGAGTGGTGCTGAATTTAAAACGCATGAGCTTGTTAGAGTCACTCTTACCCTTCTCACTTTCATACTTAGAAGTTTCATTCTTCTGCATATGGCCAGCCAGTTATCAAAGCACCGTTGATCGAATAGGGAGTCCTTTCCCTATTGCTTACTTTTGTTGACTTTGCAGAAGAGCAGATGCCTGTAGGTGTATGCCTTTATTCTTGGGTTCTCTCTTCTGTTCCATTGTTATATGTGTCTGTTTTTGTAGCAGTACCATGGTGTGTTGGCAACTGTATAGATAGTTTACTGTATAAGCCTTATAGTATAAGTGGATAATGTGATGCTTCTAGCCTTGGTCTTTTTGCTTAAGATTTCTTTGGCTGTTCAGTCCTTTTATTGGTTCCATATGAATTTTAGTTTACTTTTATCTAGTTCTGTGAAACATGACATGGATAGTTCAATAGGAATAGCATCAGATCTGTAGATTGCTTTGAGCTGTATGGCCATTTTCATGATATTTATTCTTTTAATCCATGAGCATGGATTTTTTTTTTTTTCCATTTGTTTCTGTCCTCTGTGATTTCTTTTAACAGTTTTCAATAGTTCTCCTCATTGAGATCTTTCACCCCCTTGTTTAGATGTATTCTTATGCATTTTTTTTTGTGTGTGTGTTGCACGTTTTTGTGTGGGATTGTGTTCTTAACTGGTCTCTTTGCTTTAATGTTATTCATGTACAGAAGTGCTACTAATTTTTGAACATTGATTTTGTATTCTGAAACTTTATTGAAGTTGTTTATCAGTTCCAGGAGCCTTTTGGTGTGGTCTTTAGGGTTTTCTGGGTATAGAATCATATTGTCCATGAAAGTGGACAGTTTGACTTCTTGTTTCCCTATTTGGATGCCTTTTATTTCTTTCTCTTGCCTGATTGCTTTGGCTACCACTTGCAGCACTATGTTGAATAGGAGTCGTGAGAGTGGACAACCTTGTCTTCTTTCAGTTCTCAAATGGAATATTTCCAGATTTTGTCTATTCAATATGATGTTGACTGTGGTTTTGTCATATATGCTCCTCATTATTTTGAGGTATGTTCCTTAAATGCTTAGTTTCTTGAGGATACTTATCACGAAGGGAAGTTGGATTTTACCAGAAATAAATCTGCATACACTAAAATTATAATATGATTTTTATTTTTAATTACATTTATCTGGTAAAGCATATTTATTAATTTGTGTATGTTGAACCAAGCTTGTATCCAAGGAATAAAGCATATTTGCTTATGTCAAATTTCTTTTTTGATATGTTGTTGAAGTTGGTTTCTTAGTATTTTGTTGAGGATTTTTGTGTCAATAATCATTAGGGATATTGGCCTATAGTTTTCTCCTTTGCATTGTATCTTTGCCGGGTTTTGTTGATATACCATACTTTAGAAGAGATTAATACTAGTCATAACGCTCATGAGTCTTGCCATGTCATGAGACAACTTCTAATACAAAGACTATAATTAAATATAAAGTCAAGCTGTTTAGAAACTCTACAGATTTATTTCCTGATGCACAAAAACTGACAATAATAATTTCAAGAGTATATATGTTTCTTTATAACACAGATCATTTATATGACTCCCTCAAAGACTGTGTTATAAACAAAAGAAATGCTATTTCAAAGAGTTTAAATGTTATAAAATTTGGAGAGAAAAAAAGCAGATAAATTCATCTCTTTCATGATCTTTTTCAAAAGGAAAGGCAAGTATTTATGTGATCTCTTGAATCTATTTGGACACAATCAACTCTTAATTGTCTAAGAATCTGTTGAATTCACTTACCCCCAAATCAGACTCTCCTGGAATTCTGTTTGACTTCAAATTCCTTTTAGACTAACTTCTCTATTTTAGTGGCTGTTTTTCTTTCATCATGTTTGAGATTTTATGAAAGATCGGTTTTCATTGTCTAGATGGTTGACTGTATTTTGTGGTATAATTTTATGGTGTATATTACTTGTTATATTTTAAAAATATGGCCTAGATTTTTTATTTTTTTAATTTTCCACATATATATTATTCATTCAAGTAACTACAATGCCAAGTCAATGATGACTGTATGTATTAACTGTTAGCTTGACGGCATTGTCAGCAAGGAAGTTATTATCAGCCTCTGACCAGTCCCTGGAGACTGCTTTTAAAATTTGTCAGGCTAAATGCAGGAAACCATTTTGTTTGCTTTACAGAATTCCTGCAATCGCTGACGGTGCACTGGCAGCATTGTGTGTGCGGGCACTGGCCTTCCCTCTTGGGTACAATGTTTTGAGCATTATTGCCATTTAAATTCTTGAAATAGAATGGATCAGTTCCAAGTGGCATGATTGGTACAGGCAGTACAAGTTTATTAGAGAGACTGAGGTTTGCCCTTGATCCTGAAAGAACTGTTACTTAAGTCGAGAACAATCTTTATGTTGTATGAGAGCATGCAGTCTATAGCATCCATTTTATGCTGATAATACTGCAATGAAAAAATGCAGAATGTAGTAGCATGAACACAGAATGCATGATTTAACCTAGCCACATAAAGCTTAACATGCTGCTGCTAGCAAAGTAAAACAAAGCTAGATCTATGTTTTTATAACTATATTCATATTTTGGCAATTTAATATTGAGTGCTTTATATGAATTTGACACATCTCTATTATGTGAAAACTATCATCTTGCCAATATATTTTTAAATCTATATTGAGATGCTTACTTTTGGCACAAGATGGCACTTTAACTTCAGAGATCCAATGTAATCTCAATCAGCTTTCTTATTGCAAATGGAAAATATTCAGTAGTTCATCCTTTGAAAACAGAAACCAGAGTTAGAAACAGGCAAAGAAAAGCAGAGAACTGTTTTGTAATAGATAAGTTGTTTACATTATGACGCAAGCGAGGGTGAATGGTGGGGGTGTGAGGGCAATTGCTGCGATAATCTTGTTTAATGAGTTTGAAAATTAGAAATTTGAAAATTAGTTATTTTATATGGGAGCAAAGTACACCTCCAGAAATATTTTTCATTTTAAAACTCAGAGTTTCTCATCAATTTCATTTTCTTGAGTCATGTCTAAGATATTCTATTGTGAATCAAAAAAATCTCACTATCATTTGTATTATGTTACCTCACAAGTTACTTATAGTCTCATTGCTTCCATTACTACTGCTGCTGCTGCTGCGTGTGTGTGTGTGTGTGTGTGTGTGTGTGTACTTACTTTTTTCAAGGAGTGACTATACTGGTCCCTAGTTGATTCCTTTAGGAATTGACTGTTCTCACTTACATGCATTGTAAAGTTTCTGTATCAATGCACCCTATTACTGGATATCTCCATTGCCTGGTGCTATTTAGGCATCCTCTTGGGAAGGAGCATTGAGTGGTGCTGAATTTAAGATGCATGAACTTGTCAGAGACACTCTTGTCCTTCTCACTTTCACACTTAGCTGAAAGCATTGTTAACTCATGGCATTCCTTGTTCTTCATTTTACTGAATGATTTTAGACTTCATATTTAAAATTATTGGGACAAATTTGTCCTACTTCTACATCTGCTAATATTCATGATTGCTAAACTATTATAAAGAAAGAAATAGTAAAGAAAAAAAGGTTAAGCAATCTAGTGTAATTGAATTTTTTATGAAATATATACATATCTTGCTTCATTGTTTTTAAGAAGCATATACAATAAAAATATAGTAGAGTCACAGATAGGAATTATTTAAGGGTATGTGATAATCACAGTGACATCTTTTATTCATATGGTCCATACAAGTTTACTGAGCATTTTTACATGTATTCTTTCTTTTCTGAAACAAATATATTAAAGCTTTTATTAAATGAATGGAAATTGTATCCTGGTTTCCTCATTTATATGTATGTACAAAATTTCTGTCCTATCTGCCTCAGAGAGTTAGTTTTTCTTCTGTCTTTTTGTTAACTTCACACCCACAGTTGTGAAGATTTCTGTTTTGGTTTGTTTTGCTTTTGAGACAGAGTCTAGCTCTGTTGTCCAGGCTAGAGGGCAGTGGCGCCATCTCGGCTCACTGTAACCTCTGCCTCCCGGTTCAAGCGATTCTCCCACCTCAGCCTCCCAGGTAGCTGCAATTACAAGCATCCACCACCATGCCCAGCTATTTTTTGTATTTTTAGTACAGACAGGGATTCACCATGTTGGCCAGGTTGGTCTTGAACTCCTGACCTTAAGGAATCCACCCACCTCAGCCTCCCAAAGTGCTGAGATTACAGGCATGAGTCACCACTCCCATCCTAATTATGAGTTTTTAATTGGAACTACTGAGTTCATTCTTGCTGATTTAGGGGTTTATGTGTTGATACCTCATGGGTCTTGCAGTGATTAGGAAAGATAGGCTTGAATGCTACACTCAAAACAAACTCATCTGCAACAAAGCCCATCACACCACAGGACTGTTCTGTCAATAGTTGCAGCTCAGAGCTTATCACATTGGGACGGGCATGTGGAGTGATCCTAGAAGAAGCAGATACATTTGCTACCCTTCTTACTAGAAGACAATTCTCCCTCACACAGTTATTATTTCATGTTGCTCCCTTCCACATCTTCATTTTGGGGAGTACCGTAGGGTTGGTAAAACAGATCACATGACAGCATCCCGGCTGTAAGGGAATCTGGAAATGGTAGCATTTTTCCCTTAGAAAAGCACAATGTGGACACTGTCAGTATACATAGAAATGACTCAATGGGCAGAGGTGCCCTCTAGGTGGCTAAAAATGTTTTATTATTTTGCTGTTTCAGAAACAGAATTCAGAAATTGGAACTCAGATATTTTGAGGTTCAGTTTTTATAAAGAACTTCCTATCAGCCCTGAAATTGCTAATATACTCAAAATTATAATATTTTAATATTTAAATTATCTACTTTGTTAAGATCTCTTGGGAAATCTCAGCACTAAGATTATTACTATGCATTAGAAATACTCATTTTGAAATGAGAAACCTGAGTTTCATTTTAGTAGAGATGTGCTTATTGTGTATCCCTAAGGCTAGAAAAAATTTTGGCACAAAGGCAAAATCAGTTGGCTCTAGCACCAGCACAAAAAAATAATAATTATAAAAAGCAAACTTCTTGCCAAAATTGTGGCCTTAGTATTTCAGAAAGAAGTATTATTTGAAAGAAATAATCATGTATTATTGGATTTTATATGAAGAAAAAATAGCCTATAGTCCCATAAATTTTTAACTGAAACACTCCTCAGTGCTATTTACCAATTTTGTTTGATTATATGTAAATCTTAAATTGTTGTAATTTCTTCTCACAATTTTTTTACACCCTGCATAGAGGTGAGCACTGATATCTTCCCCTCCCTTCTGGGTTTCGCAGTCATGTTTTCTATTGCATTGTTTTACTCTCGCTTCTATGGCTAGCATAAGGAGCATCGTGAGAGTTATTTAATTGATGTGGTCAGCCTTTAGGCTTTTGTTAAAGTTATTAAACTCTGTGGGGTGTATGTGTCTTTTGTAGATACCTCTAGCTCTGATTATTCCTCAAATACTGAAGTTTCATTATTGGCAGGAACCCAATGAAAAAAAAAAATAATGGAAAAGGAAATGTTCTGATTCATGAAGTTGGAAAGGAAGTAGAAATAGTTCAGAATACATAAAAAAGCCTCACAGATTAGAACCAGGGTTTCAGTGCTACCAGAAATATTTTTATTTTTCTGTCTTCACTCCTATTAATTTTGTATACAGTCTCTGTCCACATGGCAGAAACAATGATAATTGGCAACTCCAGTTTTCTATCACTCAAGTAAGTAGTTCTAGAGATAAAATGGTGTTTTACTCCTGGCAAGCATATTTCCAGACTTAGAGAACAAAGTGATTGAACATATTTGGGTTACTTGTCAATAGATTGATAACAATTATCAGCAGTCTAGGGCATTAGAATTTCTGAGCTTGAGTCAGAAACCAGCTTTATATTCTGGGGAAGAGATTGCTCTGACTGACAACTACACTAGTACCACAAACAATGGATAAACTCTTCCCTAAAGAAAGGGCTATTGTTCACAACACAAAGAGTAAGAGATCACCAGGGTACCCAATTTTCTGCCCTACACTCTTCTCATTCTGTAGACCTTGATGAGTATTCTATTTTGCTCATACCCTTTAATCTCTTCAAGTTTCAAGAGCCTGAAACACTAAATAATATTATAGCAATACTCAACATTTTAGTGACTCCACACTTCTATCAGCTGAGCAAATATTTGAATATTTTAATAGTTTTTTGAAAAGTGTTTATAAAGTGTTTATGAAGGAGAGAAACCATATTAATTATAGCAATAGAATACCCACTATATGAAAGAGAACATCAGAAGGAGAATTAATTCTACAACAGCTGCTGTATTTCTTCAGAATCTAAGTATTAATGAGTTTACAGTGAATCTATGGATAATCATTTTATTACTCCTTTTTCCACAAATATAAGATTAGGTAAGGCCTCCTTATTTACATTCCCAGAGTACTATTTTAATGATTACATCCAAAGAAGATGGAGAAAACTTTAATCAGTACTTACATCATAGTAATTAGTAATTAATTACTTCTTAAATTAGTAAGTACTGTTGAGAGGTGACAACATGCTAATGTGTCCGGAATTGGTGGGTTCTTGGTCTCACTGACTTCAAGAATGAAGCCGAGACCCTCGCCGTGAGTGTTACGGTTCTTAAAAGATGGTGTGTACGGAATTTGCTCCTTTCGATGTTCAGATGTGTGCAGAGTTTCTTCCTTCTGGTGAGTTCGTGGTCTCCCTGACGTCAGGTGTGAAGCTACAGACCTTCCTGGTGAGTGTTACAGCTCTTAGAGGTGGCGTGTGTGGAGTTGTTCATTTCTCCTGTCCAGAGTTGTTTGTCCCTCCCGGTGGGTTCACTGTCTTGCTGCCTTCAGGAGTGAAGCTGCAGACCTCCGCAATGAGTGTTACAGCTTATAGAGGCAGTGCAGACCAAAAGCGTAAGCAGCAGCAAGATTTATTGCAAAGAGTTAAAGAACAAGGCTTCCACAGAGTGGAAAGGGACCTGACCAATTTGCCACTGCTGGGGAGGCAGTCTGCTTTTATTCCCTTATCTGAACCCATCACATCCTGCTGATTGGTCCATTTTACAGAGAACTGATTGGTCTGTTTTACAGAGAGCTGATTGGTCTGTTTTGACAGGGTGCTGATTGGTGCATTTACAATCCCTGAGCTAGACACAGAGTGTTGATTGGTGCATTTACAATCCTCTAGCTAGACATAAAAGTTCTCCAAGTACACACTAGATTAGCTAGACACAGAGCATTGATTGGTGAGTTTACAAACTATGAAGTAGCCACAGAGTGCTGATTGGTGCATTTACAAACCTTGAGCTAAACACAGAGTGGTGATTGGTACATTTACAATCCTCCGGCTAGACATAAAATTTCTCAAAGTTTCCACCTGACTCAGGAGCCCAGCTGGCTTTGCCTAGTGGATCCCATGCCAGGGCTGTGAGTGGAGCTGCCTGCCAGTCCCGTGCCACCTGCCTGCACTCCTCAGTTCTTGGGTGGTTGATGGGACCAGGCACCGTGGAGCAGGGGGCAGCACCTGTCGGGGAGGCTCAAGCTGCACAGGAGCTCCCTGTGGGGGGCTCAAGCTTCCCTGCGGGAAGGGGGCTGAGGCCCAGTGAAAATTTGAGCGTGGCATGGGTGGGCTGGCAGTGCTGGGGACCCGGCGCACCCACCACAGGTGCCAGGCCTGGGTGGTAAGCCCCTCACTGACTGGGGTTAGTGGTGCCAGCCAGCTGTTCTGAGCCCGCAGAGCCCATGCCCATCCAGAACCTGTACCGGCCTGCGAGTGCTGCGCGCAGCCCCAATTCTGCCGGCACCTCTCCCTTCACACCTCCCCGCAAGCAGAGGGAGCTGGCTTCAGCCTCGGCCAGCGCAGAGAGGGGCTCCCACAGTGCAGCAATGGGCTGAAGGGCTCCTCAAGCATGGCCAGAGTGTACACTGAGGAGTCCCTGAGAGTGAGCGAGGGCCTCCAGCACTTTGTCACCTCTCACTAGCAACCCTTGCTCACTCTCAGTGCCTCCTCGGCCTCAGCCTCCACTCTTGCCATGCTTGAGGAACACTTCAGCCCACGGCTGAGCTGTGGGGACCCCTCTCTGGGGCTGTCCCAGGCTGGAGCTGGCTCCCTCTGCTCCTGGGAAGGTGTGAAGGGAGAGGCGTGGGCAGGACCTAAGGGTGCACATGGTGTTCACAGGCCTGCACGGGTTCCAGGTGGATGCGGGCTCAGTGGGCCACACATGGTGGGCTTGATTGGGGGAGGAGCTCTCTCTGGGCTGCTAGAGTGCCTGAGCTAGGTGCTGTAAAGTCCCATGGTGAATGCCATTGAGCGGTGGAGCCGGCTGGGCTTCTGGGTCAGGTGGGGACCTGGAGAACTTTTGTGTCTAGCTAAAGGTTTGTAAATGCACCAATCAGCACTCTGTGTCTAGCTAAAGGATTGTAAATGCACCCGTCTGCACTCTGTGTCTAGCTAAAGGTTTGTAAACGCACCAATCAGCGCTCTGTCAAAATGGGCCAATCAGATATCTGTAAATGGACCAATCAGTTCTCTGTAAAATGGACCAATCAGGTCCCTGTAAAATGGAACAATCAGTAGGATGTGGTGGGGTCAGATAAGGGAATAAAAGCAGGCCTTGGGAGCCAGCAGCCGCTACCAGTTCAGATCCCCTTCCATGCTGTGGAAGCTTCATTCTTTTGCTGTTCGCAATACATCTTGCTGCTGCTCAGTCTTTGGGTAGGCGCCACTTTTATGAGCTGTAACACTCACTGTGGAGGTTTGCAGCTTCACTCCGGAAGCCAGCGAGATCACAAGCGGGAGGAACAAACAACTCCAGATGGGAGGAACAAAGAACTCCGGATGCATCACCTTTATGAACTGTAACACTCGCCGCAAGGGTTTGCAGCTTCACTCGTGAGGCCAGAAAGACCATGAACCCACCAGAAGGAAGAAACTCTAGACGCACTGTGATGTCCCCATCTACTCCCCATCTATATGAGGCTGATCAAGTGAAATATTGAATAGTATTAAGGTGCAAAATGAAGTTTAAAAATAGATAAGTCATTGTATTATTCTCCCTTACCTGTAGCAGTGTGAAAAACTTCTCATAACTGTATCTTAGGCTAGGTGTCCTATAATATAGAAATAGGGAAATGGTGAAAGAAAAAAATTTTTGAACTAATTCTAAATGCCTAGATAATACACGATGGCCTTAAAACTTTGGGAATATCGCACAGAGCAAAGATTGTGTAGCTCTCTGAGATGAACATAAGTAATTTCTACGTATTCAACAAAGGTTTATATGGTTTCAGTGCTGATGTTTGACAGGGAGATTATTGTCAGTCTCAGATTATTCAAGGAATAAAGCTCTGGATTTCACCTCTAGAATTCGGTAGGGTTTTTTTTCTGGGGAGGAGTCTAAAAGTATTTTTTCTATACACATTTTCTAGATATAAGTCCTCGTCAGCCTTACTTGTCTGCAAAAGCCATTTAGACAAATGTATTAGATACAGAATATTCCAAGGTATTAGTGTTCAGTGATTGCTTAACATTTCAAAAATATTGCTTGAATTATAATTACAACTGGGACATTTAATCACTTTTTGCTCATAAGAAGCTTATCAATTATGCATAGACAATAATTAATGAGACATATCACAGTATTTTCTGTGATCATTTTATTCCATGACAACCTAGCATATAATCTTATAGGTAACATTTATAACACTGTGTTCCTTGTCCATGTGTCTCTATCAGCCACTTTCTTAAAACACACATTTTTAAATAATTTGTATAAAGGTAGTAGTAGATGTTTTTAAGTTTAGGAGGCAAATATGAATTCAAAGTTTGCATTGAAAACTTGTAGGCTTCTATTAGAAATTTAAGAGCCAGCCATTGTGCCATGTTTACCACTGAATTTTTACCATATAGCATCTAGTTTAAATTAAAGTTTTAGTCAACATTTATTAAATAAACAAACCCAAATATTTATTTCTTTGTCAACAATAAAATCATAGGCATACTCGCAGTCACTTATAATGAGCTCATTTTGCTTCTTTGCATTCTTTGGAAACTCATTATAGACACAGTGTTCAAGATTGTCATTTTTTTTTTTTCAACTATTCTTTTAGATTCAGGGGGTATGTGTGAAGGTTTGTGAGCAAGGTATATTGCACAATGCTGATATTTTGGGTACAAATGATCCTGACATTCAGGTACTAAGCATAGTACTTAGTAGTTTTTTGACTTTTGCCTTTCTCTCTCACTCCTTGCTTAAGTAGTTCCCAGTTTCTATTGTTGCTTGCCATATTTATATACACAAGTACCCAGATATTGGTCCCCACTTACAAGTGGAAACATGCATCATTTGGTTATCTGTACCTGGAATAATTCACTTAGGATAGTAGTATCCAGGTGTATCAATACAGATGCAAAGGACATGATTTCATTCTTTTTTACGGCTGTATCGTATTCCATGGTGTATATGTACTACGTATTTTTGTATCTAGTCTAATGTAGATGGGCACCTAGGTTGAATTCATGTCTTTGCTGTTGTGAATAGTGCTGCAATGAGCATGCAAGTGCTTTTTTGTTTTGTTTTGCTTTGTTAAACGGAGTCTCACTCTGTAGCACAGTGGCATGATCTCAGCTCACTGCAAGCTCACCTCCCAGGTTCACGCCATTCTCCAGCCTCAGCCTCCCAGGTAGCTGGGACCACAGGCACCGGCCAGCATGCCTGGCTAATTTTTTTTTTTTTTTTGTATTTTTAGTAGAGATGGGTTTCACCTTGTTAGCCTGGATGGTCTCGATCTCTTGTCTTCATGATCTACCCTCCTTGGCCTCCCAAAATGCTGGGATTACAGGCGTGAGCCACCGCCCCCAGCCACAAGTGCTCTTTGTTAGAACAATTTGTTTCCATTTGGATACATACCCAGTATTGAGATTGCTGGGTTTAACGGTAGTTCTGTTTTAAGTTATTTGAGATACCTCCAAACTGCTTTCCACACTGACAAAGCTAATTTACATTCCTACCAAAAATGTATAAGCATTCCCTTTTCTCCACAGCTTTGCCAGCATCTGTTGTTTTCTGACTTTTTAGTAATAGTCATTCTGACTGAAAGAAGATGGTATTGCAATGTGGTTTTGATTTGCATCTTTCTGATGATTTATCATGTGAAGCATTGTTTCATATGTTTATTGGTCACTTGTATGTCTTCTTTTGAGAAATGTCTGTTCATGTATTTTGCCCATTTTTGATGGGCATATTTGTTGTTGACTGGTTCAATCATCTAAGTTTCTATAGATTCTAGATATTGATATTAGACTTTTATCAGGTGCATAATTTGAGAATATTTTCTCCCATTCTGCAGGTTGCCTTTTTACTCTGTTGACAGCTTCTTTTTTGGTGCAGAAGCTCTTTTTTTTTTTTTTTTTTGAGATGGAGTCTGGCTCTGTTGCCCAAGCTGGAGTGCAGTGGCTGGATCTCAGCTCACTGCAAGTTCCACCTCCTAGGTTTATGCCTTCTCCTGCCTCAGCCTCCCAAGTAGCTGGGACTACAGGCACCCGCCACCTCACCTGGCTATTTTTTTGCATTTTTTAGTAGAGACAGGGTTTCACCGGGTTAGCCAGGATGGTCTCGATCTCCAGACTTTGTGATCCGCCCGTCTCGGCCTCCCAAAGTGCTGGGATTACAGGCTTGAGCCACTGTGCCCGGCCCCAGAAGCTCTTTAGTTTAATTAGGTCCCACTTGTCAATTTCTATTTTTTTGTCACAATTGTTTTTGAGGACTTAGTTATAAACTCTTTCCCAAAGCCGATATTCACAATGGTGTTTATTTGGTTTTCTTTTAGTATTTTTATAGTTTTAGATCTTACATTTAAATCTACAATCCATCTTGGGATCACTTTTGCATATGGTGAAAGGTAGTGGTCCAGTTTTATTCTTCTGCATACGGATAGCCAGTTATCTCAGCACCATTGAATAGGGAGTCCTTTCTTCATTGTTTATTTTTGACAACTTTGTGAAATATCAGATGACTGTAGGTCTATGCCTTTACTCCTGGATTCTGTCTTCTGTTCCACTGCTCTCTGTGTGTGCTTTTGGACCAGTTCCATGTTGTTTTGGCCAGTGTAGCCTTAGAGATTAGTTTGAAGTGTGTAATATGATGTCTCTAGCTTTGTTCTTTTTGCTTAAATCATTTTGGCTATTCAGGCCCTTTTTTTCAGGTTCCATTTTAATTTTAGCATAGTTTTTTCTGGTTCAGTGAAACATGACATTGATTTTTTTATAGGAATAACGTTGGGTGTGTGGATTGCTTTGGGCAATGTGACCATTTTAATGATATTGATTCTTCTAATCCATGAGCATGGAATGTGTTTTTCCTTTGTTTCATCTATAATTTCTTTTAGCAGCTGTGTATAGTTCTCCTTGTAGAGATCATTCACCTCCTTTATTAGCTGTACTCTTCAATATTTCATTTTCTGTGGCTATTATAAATAAAATTGTGTTCTTTTTTTGCTCTTGCTTTAATGCTATTCATATATAGAAGTACTACTGATTTGTGTACATTGATTTTGTATCCTGTAACTTTATTGAAATCATTTATCTGTTCCAGGAGACTTTTGGTGGAGTCTTTAGTGTTTTCTAGGTATACAATCATATTTTTCATGAAGAAAAATAGTTTGATTTTTTGTTTTCCAATTAGGATGCCTTTCATTTCTTTCTCTTTCCTGATTGCTCTGGCTGGCCCTTCCAGTACTATATTGAGTATGAGGGGTGAGAGTGAGCGTCCTTATTTTGCTTCAGTTGAAGGGGAATACTTCCACTGTTTTCCCATTTGGTATGATGTTGACTGTGGGTTCAACACAGATGATTCTTATAATTTTGAGGTATGTTCTTTTGATGTCTAGTGTCTTGAGGGTTTTTATCATAAAATGGTATTGGATTTTATTGAAAGCTTTTTCCACATCTATTGAGATGATCATATAATTTTTAATTCTGTTCACTTGGTGAATCATGTTCATTGATTTGTGTGTTCTGAGTCAACCTGTCATCTTGGGAATTAAGCCTACTTGATTGTGGTGAATTAACATTTTGATGATCTGTTGGATTCAGTTTGCTAGTATTCTGTTGAGCATTTTTGCTGCTATGCTCATAAGAGATATTGACATGTAGTTTTCTTTTTTCCTTGTGTCTTTGCCAGCTTTCAGTATCAGGATCATGCTGCCTTCGTAGAATGAGTTAGGGAGGAGTTCATTCTCTATTTTTTGGGAGACATTCAAGGGTATTGGTATTATATCTTCTTTTTATATATGGTAGAATTTAAGTATCCAAGTTTTTTACTGGGATAGCCATGTAGGCACTTTGGTTATCATGTACCAAAATTCTAGACTCCCAGAAGGAGATTAAGTGTCTTATAAATCGTGTTATTTTTATAAAAAGTTTACTCACAGTCATACACGCTCATCAATTAGAGAAAGTTTTACATCAGTGTCGTTAACTTTACCAGCCCAGTTCTCAGGTGCAAACCAAGGGCCAACTTTGAAGCAGACGTTTTCAATGATAGTTTCTCAAGCGTGCTATGTTAACCTTTTTCTGCACACAGGATCTGTCTCTTCCAAGCTTGCAACTTCATTGATTTATTTTCTGTTATGTTGGAATATATGGATTTGTCCTCAATTATTTTTTTCTTATTACTATCATCACCATTTTTATTATTTCTAAAAGATAACATTTAGTTACAGGGTTTATTTTGGGTAATGAATATGTTCCAGAATTAGTGGTGATAGCTGTACAACTTTGTGAATATGCTAAAAGTGACTGAAAGGTACAGCTTAAGAGGTCATTTTTAAGGTATATCAATTATATCTTAAAGAAAATTTAATAATTTTTTTCACATTTATTTGAATGTTTTCTTGTTTTTTTTTTGTTTGTTTTTGTTTTTGTTTAAGATATTTGTTTGTTTAAGCAGTGCTTTTCTCATAATAATATCATTCCCTTGACTCCAGGCTAAATACAATTTTCCAAACGAAAATTCTTCATGTAGAGGGAGCATTCATAAAATCTTCACAATGGTGGTATGGTGGTACCTTTTTGTGGATTGTAGTTTATACTGTGCAAAGGAAGTTCATGTATATTATTTAACATTATCCCTCACAACAATTATTTTTGCTCATTAGGCAATCAGATAGTCAAAAATATAATATTTGTATTTATTAATGCTATAATTTGTTCAAAGGACATGACTAGAAGTTTGTCATTTAAAGAGATCTATCACTTAGAAGACCCTAGTGCAAAGTCTTCTTAGTATGATTATCAGGAGACATCTCAAGCTCTGCACAGATTTGATGAATCACTTTGAAAAATATTAGAACTATTCCAGGTGGGTACAAAGAACAGATTATCCAGTCTGCTGAAAATGACACAATGCATTATCTCATTTAAGCTTTTAATTGCATAATGAACTGTCCCCATACTTAGTAGCTTAAAATAATAACTATTTTATATTTTTCTGTATATTTTGTGGGCAAGGAAATTGAGATGAGTACCAATGGATTATAGTTCTTCCCCATGTAGCATGGCAGATATAATTTGGTGCTATTCAGCTAACAACTGAGCTCATCTAGTGGGTCCCTGCCAGTTTCACTCAAATACCTGGTATCTTTTTGGGGACAGAAGAAATGTGTGCCACTGATTCCTCTATAATGGTAGCAGACATTTTAAGAGCTCAAAGCTCCAAAAGATCAAAGCAGAATCTGTTGCTACCCCTAAAGGCAGAGCCAAGAGCTTCATTCACAGCAGTGGTTTACTTATTATACTCTGCTATTGCAGACAGTTACCAGCCAGCCTAGACATAAGAACAGCCACCACCTCTCAGTGCAAGAAATTTCAAAAAAATGTGTGGTCACGTTAAGTCCACATAATTTCCCGCAGATGATTTTGTGATTTTATGCTTGCCTTTATTGTGCAAACCCGATGACTAGCTCTTTAGACATTCAGCAGTAGCCTGTGACTTGATAGCCTAGGAATTTTCTTGCATATCTTTATCAGTAACAAGACAAGACAACATAAAATTGACCAGGAAATCCCCTGGGTAATTGCTAAAATAAACCTTTTAAATGTCTCACTTCTGCCCTTAGTTATTAAACACAAACATTTCTTATGAGGCATTTATATGGACCCATCAGTGAAAATTTAGAATGAACAATTCAGTACATTCTTTCTGGTAGCTAGGCTAAATAATTAAAGGTTTATCAAAGATAAGGTCAGACATACTTATTGCTTCAAAAAGCTGTCCCCTTCCTAGTGAATGCAGGATCAGTTTAGCATGCTGACCTCTTTGGAGCCCCAGAATACATGAAGCAAAGCTTTAATATATTTTAAAGGTGTGAGAAAAGTGGAGGGCAGAGATTTCAAATCCATAAAAATGAAAATTTCAGGCAAAAACAAAAACAGTAGGATTTAAGTTTTATGATGTCTGGGACAGGTATTTGTATAGAAAATTGTTCTGAAAGAGCAGCATGAGGAAGGAACACAAACTTCATTTACTTTACATTTATAACTAGGATATTCATGGCCAAATAGTTGAAAGAAAATACCATGATTTAGTTTAAATATTTCCACGCTCCAACTTTTACACTTAATAAATGGGAATATAATGTTTACTTCTGCTTTATGTTAGGAGTCTCAAACACTTTGATATCAGTGAATATTGTTTAATTATTGATGTAACTGGTCTTTGACTATAAAATATTCTATATGTTATTAAAATCTATATTTTATAAAAATATAAAATATTGATTTGCTATGTAATTTATTTAACACCGATTGAACACTTACTTAGTGCAAGGCATTAGAAAATTAAGTTTTAAAAAGCTTGAAGTTAAAAATTTAGAATGAATATAAGTTAGTGAAATAAATCAGTATCATTTTTTTCCTTATCTTTCTTTTCATTTTTGGAACAGAATTAGACTTTTGTTGTTGTTATTTTTATAAAAAGTCTTTTGATCTTCTTCAGAAAGTTTCCAATCCATTAGAGAGACCTAGACTTTATGGCCAATACCTGGGATTATGAAATGTGCACTTGCCCAAGGTGCCAGAATACTGTCATGCAGTGTTTCTTGGCTTTTTAAAAATAAACATTGTCATGTCCGAACAAGTGAAAAAAATAGCTACCCCTGCTGTACTTCCAGCTTCTTCTCTGTTTGCTGTCCAGAAGCTCTCTGCCTGGGGTTGAAACACTGAATGGTTCTCACATATGTCTAAATGCATTCCTTGCTGTGAAGCAGGATGGAAACTGGATGTTTCTTATGGTCTAAATTCCCTTGCAATATTAGGAACTTTTCTTTTTCTCCCAAAGGCCAAGATAAACAAAGTAAACAAAGAAATAAGGCACATTTTTTAGCATGCCCCACATTGTAGACTTTAGTTTCTACCTCCTTCACTATGATTCTTAAGAATCTGTCACAATAGTCTTTATTGAAAAGTTTTCTTGATGTTCCATCCAAGTTTTATTCATTCAGATTCTATTACAGTTTTCGACTTCATGTTTTATGTACCACTCATAACAATATATTTATCTCCTCTATGTTTCAAATTCTGGGAGGCTACCAAGTTATTATTTCATTTCAAAGTTTAGTTGTTGGTTATCCAGATAGCAGAGACACAGAGATAAGGTTTTCCAAAGAAACTTACTGCACATTTGAGAACCGTAGTTTCTGAGCTAAAAATATAAACACCTTCATAAGATAATTCAAAAATCTCTTCAACCACAAGAGTCATTACACACACACACACACACACACACACACACACACGCACATACACAGAAATAATGAAGAGTTAAAATGGTTAAAGTCTCTAAATACATGTAAAATCTAACATCAGTTTAATACAGTGATGAATAATTGATGCTACAAAAGATGAGGCTGAGGTTATTAAATGTCTAAAAACTCTGTAGATTATCTAATTTCATTTTCATGATTTCTAGTCCTAAAGAAAGGTAGGCATATGGAACTAATTGTAAATCTTGAAAGTATAAATAAATTGAATTTAATTATTGATGGTACTGATCATTGGCTATTCAATGTTGCTTTACACTGTTGCATCAACCAAATGTTGAGGATATGAAGAGATGAGATGGGAATAACAGCAAATTCTAATGGGAAAAATACTGTAGGATAAAAGTAGTACTGCTTCTCTCTGAACCCACTTTCCCTGTTCTCCTGAGCTACCCACATTTACAACAGCCAAGTTTTCAGGAGTGTCACAAAGTTCAAGTTCAATTTCACGCATGTGTCAACATAAAAGAAATAACTCTTTACGAGATCAGTAACCTCTGGTTTCCAGAAACTGCAGACTCTCTATCAACTGCAGTTAATATTGTTTATCAAGGAACCCAATCTAATATGAAACAAGAGGGACGAGAAATTAGTTACAGACTCCCAGAGACAGAATCAAAGTTAAGAATATCCATCGAATTTTGGAATTATAAAAAGTTTGAAAATTTGTAGATAGTCAAAAGATTCAAGGATTAGGGTGCCCAATATTTGTTCACTGATTTAAAATAATTCTGCAAATATTTATTTTGCTAGTCACTGTGCTAACCCTTTTGCTAAGGACTAAGGGTAAAGCAGTTTTAACAAAAATTGTTTCTGCATTTAATTTTATATTATCATAGGATACATAGGCACTGAAAATTCATATAAATAAATTACAACTTAAATATATGATATAAAACAAAAAATACAGCAAACTATTTGAGGCTAAGAAGAGATATGTTTTCTTCCACTTAGCTATGGAGCTGGAGAAGAGCAGGTAAACCAGGAAATGCTACTAATGTTGTGAAATATCACGGTTCCATTGCCTTTCAGGTGACAACTCTAAGACAGAGTGGTAGATGTCTGTTTCTCAGCTGCATTTGCACAGTTCTTGTTGTGTCACCAACCAAACCAGATTTCCTGGAGGCTGGAAAGTTGACTGGCTGACTATGTGTATATCCACAGTGGACTTAAGACAGAGGAGAAAATTACATCACTGGTTGAATCCACAAAGAAAAATTGAATTTCTCATGAAGAAGATTTTTCAAAGGTATAACATATGATTGCAGCAAAGAGTGAATCTTTTGAAGGCTGTCATTTTCCCCAGACTACTTCTCCTATCTGCCTTCATGTTTTATTCTATTAGCACTACTCATTCCCAAGTGTATCTGTTTTTCTTATGTGCTTCTTTATTATTATCAATGGAAAATGACTTAGTACTATTTCTTAATCATTCATAAAATATTCAAGTTTTGCTGTCATTAAAAATACCTTGTAGATATTTTGTCCTCCTGTCAAAAGTTAATTTCCAAGACAATTTTAAGGACAATACAGCCGTTAAACTGTTTAAATAGCCATCCTCACCCTTTTAAATTAATCTAAGACACTAGTCAGAATAGCATACTGCTATTGTATATGATCTCAACCTCTCTTTAAATTGGTGAAGAAATAGATTTGAGGCATTATGTAATGTAACTAGGATATAGATTAAATTTTTGAATAAAATTATGTTAAAATATGTATATTTCTATCTTAATATTTAAAGTTTCAAAATCCCCGTCATTATACACTATGTTTTTATCCTTCTCTTCAGTACATGTGATTAACATTTCTAGCTGAAGTGGAAATAGGAAATTATCATGGCTAAATTGCTTCTTGCTAAGCCACTTTCCATTACAATGTGTGTAGTAAAATCTCAATGTGCTTAATCATTTCCAGGAACAAGAACTACTTTATGCTTTTTATTCATTCTCTTTAAAAGTTTTGATTTGATTAATCATAAGGTGCCTGAATATTCATTCAAAAGCTGTGCCACGTATCTTCAAAGTCACTGGTGTGTAGAAATAAAATACACATTTTCAAGTTATTTTATTTTATTTTTTAATTTTATTTATTTATTTATTTTTTTTTTGAGACGGAGTCTCGCTCTGTCACCCAGGCTGGAGTGCTGTGGCTGGATCTCAGCTCACTGCAAGCTCCGCCTCCCAGGTTCACGCCATTCTCCTGCCTCAGCCTCCCCGGTAGCTGGGACTGGGACTACAGGCGCCGCCACCTCGCCCGGCTAGTTTTTTATAGTTTTTTTTAGTAGAGATGGGGTTTCACCGTGTTAGCCAGGATGGTCTCGATCTCCTGACCTCGTGATCCGCCCGTCTCGGCCTCCCAAAGTGCTGGGATTACAGGCTTGAGCCACCGCGCCCGGCCTCAAGTTATTTTAAAACATAAAATACTGACTTTAAAGGTTCTAATACTTCTGTGACATAAATGCTATTTATATCAGATGTAGGTATCTCTGAAACTCACCAATAAACATAGCTAGATTTCTACACTGTGGAAACCATCTGAAATATACATTTAGGCTCTTAGACATGAACCATTAATATATTTGTTGTGGTTTAAATCTTTATAACTAAAATATTCATCCTGAAAAAGTACTATTCTATTAATAGCTAATCAGAATGATTCTACCTTAATTGCGTAATTAAGGTTCCTGTTTGAACCATTACACACGTGCTCCTGGAGCTGTGCGGCACATGCTTCAGTTAGTCCAGCTTTATCAGCCATGGTTCTACTTTTCTCACTGCAGCCTCATTAGCTAGGTGACTTTGGGCAAGTCTCTTAACCTCCTTGAACCTCAATTACATCTATAACAAGAAGAAATTGGAATAGAATCCATCTAAATTATAATCTAATACTGATGTTCTATGATGAACGGCAGCCTTTACTTAATACTGAAACTCTCTCAGTACTCTGATTCGAAACAATTACTTTACTTAAGTTAATTTGAATAAAATGGTCACAGCCTTACTGCATGTTAGCCTTGGCTGTATTTTTTAAGTATAGTTTCATAATATCTTACTAAGATATAAATTAGAAAACTTGGTAAACAACATTAGCTCATTCATTAAGGTAATATTTCAATATTCTGAATATAGAAAATGTATAGTTCTCCAATCTGAATAATTGGCATGCTCATATGAAACTAATTTATTCACATGAATAATAGGAGTTCTTTGGATCTCATTTGTTCACCCTACTCTACTCCAGAAACTGAACAATAGAGCAATATTTTAAGGAGCTAAGTGACACCTAAAATATCCTGAGCCCTTTGTTGTTCATAAAGCTGTATTTAAGAACTTTATTGGGCCCCAGGCTTCATGCATTTTCTCCTAAAGTGTCAACATTAGAACTTTCCAATAAGAGAATTTGGGTTCTTAAAGCTTAGCTAGCCAGACACAGGAAAATAGTAACCTGTAATGATCTGCCCTGCATTTCGAAAGAGACCTTTCTCAAGGAAGGCTCAGAATGAGGCAAGAGTATGGTGAGGGAATGGGAGAGACAAGGAGGGGAGGGGGAGAGACAGAGAAAGAGAAAGAGAGAAAGAGAATTGACCATGTTACAGATGTAGAAATTGAGGCTCTGAGAATAAGTGACTTTCCTCATCAGAGTGTTAAGAAGGTATAAGAATGGTCTGGTTAGGACTAAATCCGGTCCCTTTCACTTCCACACTCTCTTGCTCTTGCAGGCATGTCTCACAGGCACAAGATGTAGATACACATTGATGTGTACTTCACAGCCACTAAGTGAACCTCCACTTTTTTCTTTCTTTTTTTTTTAATTTTATTATTATTATACTGTAAGTTCTAAGGTACATGTGCACAACGTGCAGGTTTGTTACATATGTATACTTGTGCCATGTTGGTGTGCTGCACCCATCAA
>NW_012116788.1:563285-577120 GCF_000951035.1 Colobus angolensis palliatus | reverse complement strand
TTTTTATGGCTGCATAGTATTCCATGGTGTATATGTGCCACATTTTCTTAATCCAGTCTGTCACTGATGGACATTTGGGTTGATTCCAAGTCTTTAATATTGTGAATAGTGCCACAATAAACATACGTGTACATGTGAACCTCCACTTTATACTTTGATGCTTCCTAATCCTTTATAAAGAGAGCAAACATATCAGTATAAAACACAACCGAGGAATCAGAGTATAATATTAGGACATACGGATATGCAATGACAGATATACTCAAATAGAGTATGTTTAAGTTTACTGAGCTTACAGTTTACGTAAAAAAAAAAAAAAAAAAAAAACAGAAAATGCATTTTGCAATACATTTTCTTGTGGGAATGTGGATATCAAGACTAATTTAAACCCTAGGTTGTCTTCTGATAAGCATCATTAGTCAATAAGTTAGACACTCCTGAGCACTATAACACCTTCATTAAAGGCATTCTTGAAGGTGGCCTTGCACTTTACGTCTTCCACCCCAACTCCATTATCCAACAAATTGTTTAGCTGGAAAGCATACAATCTCTGATTGAGGTTGTGAGTAGACCAACATGAGCCAGGCATGGGCTGATGATGCACTGTCCCAGTGATTTAACTGCTTTGTTGTGCAGTGCTGACCAAGCCTAGTAATAAATTCTGTCAGATTTCCTTGCAAGGAAAAGTAGTTGCCCCAAGCAATAGAGCTCACTAGTAGGGGATACCGACTATTTGCTTCACTAGGCTAACAGCCTCCCCTTTATCAAACTAAAGGTGGGGAGGCATACTGTGGGGCCCCTTACAAGCTGAAGACATGTTTTTATGAAATCCTTCTAGTATGTAAATAGTGACTTTAAAGGACAGCCAAGATAAAATACATTTAAGTTGAATTGCTTTTCTCAATGAAGAAAGTTGTGGAAATCTTGTCTCACAAAAATGTCCCAGTAAATTTGTATTCATAAGAGTCCTTTTTTTAGTTAATAATATTTATTTTTGTAAGTACTTAAATATATTAAATTTATTTATATAATATGTTTATATATTTAATTTAAATTTATATCAAATAGATTTATTATAAACTACCTTGAAACTGTGGATTAAATAGAACACCATTTAATTTTGACAGTGGTTAACCTGCATTGCAATATTATGTTGATATAATTTAGGAAGAGAATTATGGCATTATAATAATATGATTGAGTTGAGTGACCATTAAGATAAATAGCCACAGGTGCAAAGAGGAAGAGTAAAGAAAACCACCCGTATCTGCATTAGACAGAAAAATTATCTAGTTTTAGTATTTGCTATTTTGTTTTGAAAAATATCTTAAGTTATGACATCTTCATAAAAATTAAGAATGCTTTAAATAAAGGAGCTACAATAAGATGAAGGCAATATTCTGATTGGATGCCAAATATAGCTTTAGGAAAAGTCTAGATTTTAATCAAGAAGATTGCATATTAAGGAATACCTTGGAAGAGGGGCTCACTATTGACTGAAAATGATGTGGCCCCACTTTTACTGATAAGACCATTAAATTCTCGCCATCAGTACTCATGATCCCTGCCTAGGTTATACTTTAATAGCATGAGCTTTTAGAAGTTTCACTCACATGAAAAATAAAATTGACAACAGAGTGATGGTTTTCTTTCTTTCTTTTTTTTTTTTTTTTTGAAATGGGGTCTTGCTCTGTTGCCCAGGGTGGAGTGCAGTGGCTCCATCTTGGCTCACTGCAACCTCTGCCTCCTGGGTTCAAGTGATTCTCGTGCCTCAGCCTCCTGAGTAGCTGGGATTACAGGTGCCCAGCACCACTCCCGGCTAATTTTTGTATTTTTAGTAGAGATATGGGTCTCAACCATGTTGGCCAGGCTGGTCTCGAACTCCTGACCTCAAGTGATCCACCTGCCCCAGCCTCCCAAATTGCCTGGATTACCGATGTGACCACTGCTCCCAGCCTGATGTTTTTCTTTTTAATCTAGAATAAAAACAAAAAGACTAGAATGTATGACTTCTTATTTTTGTAAACACTGAAAAATATTCTGGATATATAAGCAGTTATTAGAAATCAAAACAATTTAATTATAGCAAATATAAGGTTTTTAAATAATTTTCATTTTAGAGACAAAGTTATATTTTTAAAGTCCCTTTCTCAGAAAAAATGTACTGATAATCTAATGTTCTGTTACAATATGAGTTAAGGTAAGATATATGCACAAATCAATGTATTATTTAGTATAAATTATAGTGTTAGAGTAGGTAGCTCTGTACACATGACTAGGGCAGGAGAGGACCCTCCCTGACCAACCAGGAATGTCAGGTGACCATCAGGTGAGGATCAGGCAGCTGTGAAACTGTCTCTCTAGAATAATAATAGTTTGCAGCCAGTGCCGGGGAAATGCAGCCTCCCAATAGATAGAAAACACCCAAAGCTGGTGATCAACAGCTTCCCCATAAGATCTCAGTAGTTAAATGAGTGAGGTCAAGAATGTGTGCTAAGAGGCAAAATGGCAGGATTTAACTGGTATATGATTTCCCTCTAGGAACACTTGACTAGTAAGGGAAGAATGCCTCAAGTGAACATGTGTGCAACTTTCGGAAACACACTGCAAATGTAGCCCCTCCCACGTGCTGGCAGACCACTGCACAGGCAGACAGTCCACCCCAAGGAAAAAGTCAGGGGAGAGATAACACAACCCTGGAAGCATGCCAACACACCAAACCCCAAGTCAAAGGTCAAACCACACACTTGAAAGTCTCAAGTCATCCACTTGGTCCTCTTCCCAGTGTACTTTACTTACTTCTTGCCCTAAAAATTTTTAATAAACTTTCACTTCTGCTCTAAAACTTGCCTCAGCCTCTCACTCTGCCTTATGCCCCTTGGTCAAATTCTTTCTTTCGAAGAGTCAGGAATTGAGGTGCCTGAAGACCCGTATAGTTTCGCTACTCCTAACAATAGAATCACAAAATGACATGGAATCCTAATATTAATTAACAATTTCTTTATTGACTCATCAAGTTTATTCTTAAGCACTTCTGGAAAGAAAGATTTATTATTTAGACAGTACAATTCTTATATTTGAATGCCATCTTTGAAGAGGTTCCTCTTAATGTGAATGCTAAATATTTCTGCTGTGGTGTATAATTTTGAAGTAGTAGAATTTCTAATCGAATATACTTAGTATATTGGAGTTTAAATAATATTTTTCAAATAAGTAGTTAACTATCTGAGTTTTTTTTCCTCATAAAAGAGAACCAAAATAATGAGGGCAGTATAAAGGGAGATGTATCATTTAAATACCAATTGGCATACACGGAAGTGAGAGAAAAGCAAATCAAAGGGCTGGTGTGTATATATATGTACATATATATATGTGTACTCATTCATAAAATATACACACATTCATAGAATAACATATACATGTGATATAATATATACTATTGCTATTACTTTGCTATTGTTTTCATTGTTTAGTGATTTATTACTTATTTAACAAATAATTTTTTTAGCAGTTACATATTTTAGGTTATTTATATTTAATATATTTATCCTTTATTTTCTTTCCTATTTTTGCTATCTTACATTGCTCCCAAAAGGTACTTCATTTTCCCATAGGAAATAAAGGTAGAAAAATTAATATAAGAAACAATGTATTTAAATAGCTTTCTCAAAGATAACTTTTTTTTAAGCCAAGATAAAAATATTAAAAAGCAAATGGAATATTATGCCAATAAGAAAAAAAAAAACTTTTCAATTGTAGTTGTAGTAAATGTTTCATTGAATTAGTAGAGAAATGGAAGCAAATATACACATAATAATGATGGTACAATTAGAAATATAAATATTGAGTTTAATATTGCCAGGAAGTAGTTAAACAGATTAGCCCAGCGGGAAGAATAGAAGACTGTACAAGGTGTGTAAATGGGAAATATCTAAATGATTTAGCTTCTTTTGAAGACCATATATTTGTATTTTAATGACTCTTAAAGATTATACTACAATGATTATTGCATCTGTATACCAGAAATGAGGATTTAAAGAATAAAATGAAAAGCCAGTGTATTATGCTATGTTTTCTAAATTTAAATAATTTATTTCAAAGTAATGTTTTTTCCACCAGGGTTATTGGGTTATTGAGGCATAATTGGAAAATAATGATTATATATACTTAAGGTATTACAACATGATGTTTTTGTGTACGTATATATATTACACATATGTATGTGTGTGTATACATGTATGTGTATTACCACAATTAACATAATTAACATTCATTGCAAGAATTCTTGAGACAGGGGATCAAAGCAGACCCAGCTACCTCAGTATTTATACCTCTACAACTTGCATTTTTAGGTCTAGTCTGGTAAGAAAGAACACTCAGTCCAGTCTAGCAAAGCAACTTTATTATTCACAACAACAGTCAACAGAAGTCTGGAATCCATGGAAAGCCAATTTCCCAAGGCTTAGAAGAGCTGCTAAGATGGCTGGAGCCTCATATACACATGCCCCATTTTGTAACGTAGTTGAGGTACCCTGAAAGCACTCTACTCTGGGTTTCATATCCCAAGTGACACTTGAATGACTAGGACAAAGTATTGCAGGCCACCCTGCTCTGGAACCGAGGAAAACAGAGAAGGATGTTCCATAACATTACTCCTTATCTTAGGATACTGCATTTTTGGCACATTCTACAGTTATTCTGACAACTGTAAGCAGGATGAGGTAAAGAACTGGGTCAAGGCCTTTCAGTGGGCTATCCTCCGGCAATTCACCTCTCATCTTTAATATTGCATGTATAAAAACCAGTGTATTTTGCATGCATGCTAACTTTCCTCAGTTTGGAGGCAGAAGTTTGTCCCATCAGATTGATGTACACCTTGATTAATGCAATCTCTTTTCAACATCATTGAGCCATAGGCAGATGTATTTCACTAGGCCCATGAATATCAGTGCCACAAACAGGATGATCAGGCCTGCCTGAAACAGTGAATAGCTCAGGATTCTAGT
Organism: Colobus angolensis palliatus; assembly: GCF_000951035.1. Taxonomy (NCBI): domain Eukaryota; kingdom Metazoa; phylum Chordata; class Mammalia; order Primates; family Cercopithecidae; genus Colobus; species Colobus angolensis. The sequence goes on along the minus strand of NW_012116788.1, from coordinate 572,114 downwards.
GATTCAGGTAGAAAGTGGCTAAATAGATAAATTGCTGAATGAATCAGAAAACACACAGACAAATAAAAGTAATCCAAGTTTATGCTGCCTACAAGAGTACATCAGGCTTAGTAGAGACCCACCAAACCAAGTATAGTTCATTTATGTCTTTTATGAGATCTTTGGTATTACACATAGGAGTCAGTGAGAAGTGATTTAAAAAAAAAAAAAGTGATAAGAAATCTGTCCCCATCTGTGGCAGATATTACTTCCTCCACTGCCACTACTTTGACAGCTCAGCAGACATCCCTCAACTCCAACAGGAAGAGTATTTTAAAGGACATAATTGTTCTAGACTTTAATTGCTAGACAGAATTGCTCGGTCCAACTGGGAGGAGTATGTGTAGTTGTCAGTACCTCCTGCTGGATCAATGTCTCAAGAATTATAAAGATAAGTCAAAGAGATTTTCCATTGTGCAGATCCACTTGCTGCAGATAGTGAGACCATTAGAAGAATCATTTATTGATCTCTTTAGCCACCTTTTACCTGAATCACTGGAATCCTGAGCTATTAACTCTTTCAGGCAGTGAATTTGACCTATTGGAAAATTTGATCTAATAATTTAAGTAATTATTGATAGATAAGACTTATTATTTCCATTTTGTTGTTTCTGGCTGTTTATTATACTTTTTGTACTTCTTTCCTGCTCTGTTGGTATCTTCCTTTATTATTTGATGACTTTGTGTGCATTGACTCCATGACCTTTATCTTGTGTGTCAGCAACAGTTTGTTTTCTTTCTGGAAACTTTGAGGCTCACCTAAAATATCATGTAGTTCAAACAACCTGTCTCAAGCTGCTAATAATTTAACTTAAGCCACATATGAAAGGTCTATACTTTAACTTCTCTTTCCACATTGTTTATTATTGATATCATAATTGACATCTTTTTACAGTTAATCATTTAAGAAGTTATTGTAGCTATAGCTATTTTTAATATCTTTCTTCTTTAACTTTCATACTAGAATCAAAAATGATTTGTAGACCACCATTACAGTGTTCAAAGATTCTGGATTTTACTATGTTCTGACTATTAAAGTGAGTTGTATACATTCATACATTTTAATGTTGTTAGTGAGCATCTTATTTTAACTTAAGAACTTCTTTTAGCTTCTGGTAAAGCAGATGTAGTGGAAAAAAAAAAACAACTCCCTGATGTTTTGTTGGAGAGTATTTACCTCTCTATCATTTCTGTAGGAGGGATTTTCTGGGTATAGTTTTTGTTTGACAGATTCTTTTTTTTTCTCTCAGATCTTTAAATGTTACCTCCTATTCGCTCTATGTCTGCAAGCAGATTTCTGCTGAGAAATCTGTCCACAGCCTCCTGACACTTCTTTCTATGTTATGGATTGCTTTTTTCTTGTTGCTTTTAAAATTTTCTTTGGAATTTTGAGAATTTGTTTATACTTTATATTGGTGAAGTTATGTTTAATCCATTTGGGATTCTCTGAGATTAATGAATCTTAATGTTCATTTCCCCCTCCAAATTTGGAAAACTTTCTGTCATTATTTCAACAAGTTTTCAGTCATTGGTTTTTCTTTTTCTGTTCATTCTGGTACTCCCATAATGTGAATGTTTGTGTATGTGTGCATATATGTATATATTTATGTTTTAATGGTGTCCTGTGAGTCTCACAGACTTTCTTCACTATTTTTCATTCTTCCTTCTTTTTTTTGTTGTTGTTCTACTGACTAGGTAATTTGAAATGACTTATTTTTAAGTATTTAAGTCTCTGATTCTCTTCTCTCTTTTATTCAGTCTGTTATCTCAGATTTCTGCACAATTTTTCACCCAGTTGTATTCTTCAGTTCCAGAGTTTCTCTTTATATTTTTGGCAGTTTATCTTTGTTGAACTTCTCATCATTTTCATGTTTTACTTTCCTGAATTTATTCAGATTTTATTTAGTGTATTCTCTTGTAGTTCACTGAGCTTCTTTAAGATGGTTATTTTAAAATCTTTGTCAGGAAGTTCATAGATCTCCATTGGGTCAGTTACTGGTGCTTTGTTTTGTTTCTTTCATATTACCATATTTCCCTGATTCTGTTTCTGTTTTAACTACTCTTTAAAGAGTAAGTTCCATTTTCAGTCTTCAAAGATTGACCTTGGCAGGAAAATCCTGTCAGCATTCAGCCCATTTAGAGATTTTGAGTGGGGCGACTGTGGAGATCTGTGGGCAGACCTGCTAGTGGAATCCTTGGGCAGACTGGTCTAGTGCCTATGTCAGTGTGTGTGAGCAGGTCTTGTGTCTGGGTCCATAGAGACTGGCCTGTTGCCTGGGTCTGTGGTGGTAGTCAGAGAGCCTGAGTCCATGGAGATGGGTAGGGAACCTGGGTCTGCAAGGGCCAGACAGACAATAGAGTCCCATGGGGTGGTCCTGGTTGCTGAGACTGTGGGAGCAGGCATTAAGACTTGGTCAAGACAGCCCAGCTTGAGGCCTGGGTTTATGGAGTCAGATGTGGCAATAGGCCATATGAGTCTTAGTCTTCAGGGACTGGGTTACCACTGGGGCAAACCTTGTTCCTTGACCCTCAAAAGTAGGCTTGGACCTGATTCCATGAGAATGCCCTGATGCCTGGGTCCACAAGTGCAGGCATGGTGCCTGAAGTCATGGGGACTGACCTTGGGCCTAGAAAATAAGGAAGAGGAAATGAAGGTAATTGAACATGTTTTTCCTGTTCTCATCTATTTGTATTTTCTTAACTCATACTTTAGGGATGGTTGTTAAAATTGGTTTTTCTGAGGAGTGAGCGCTGGAAGCTGTTATTCCACCATCTTGCTCATGTCTCTTCCCTGAAAATAGTCTTTAAAATGTATTTAATTTCATTACATTACAAATATATTACACTACAACAATTAGCTCTTCAGCAGAGTTGAAGACAATATTCCATGGACAGGTACTTCTATTCAAGCAGGAAATCTTTTGAGTGTTACTTTAAAAAAAAATCTATAATTCATCATGTCACTGTTTGCAAATTAGTTCAACATGTGGCAATATGTGAGAAGCTAATGCTATTTAAATCATGCTGATTAAATAGATGAGCATCTCAGTTCTAATGAATCCAAAATACAAGATGATGGAAAAAGAAACAATTTTCTATGTCATTACAACTGCAGCAAAATACAACATAATTGCTCATCAAAAATTTGAGTCTGCTTAATGCTATTTTATCAAGTGCAGTTTCTAATATCAAACAGCAAATGTTTTATTAAAAGTTCAAATTATATATAGTTTTACATTCTTGATTCTAAATTAATAAACTTTAGGTTGTTCTAAAGCTATATTATTGCCATGGAAAATAATTCTGATCATATTTTATTTTAATAGCAAAATAAGTATAAATTACTTATTGGAAAATGCAAAATGTTATTTGCCATTAAGTTTTACTAAGAATAGGTTTATTCTATAATAGATAACTCATGGGAAATTTAATATCCTCATAAATACTAATACAAGGGGCATATATTTGTTTTCTGACAGCTTAGCCTTCAGATAGAAGAAAAAGAAATTATTGTATCATAAGAAGTCAAGAAAATTTTGTTCTAGTCTTAAGTCACCATTTTTTTCTTTATGTAATAGTAGCAGCAATACAGTCGAAGGACATAAGGAGTATACACATACCATTAGGTCCATCAATCAGGGCAACTGCTGTTTTCCTAACGAACTCTCAGAATGTCAAAGTTTCATCAAATTCAATTATAATAATATAAATTTTATATATTACTGACTACAGTGGTGTTTGCTTTTTACAAGAGTTTTTTTTCTTTCTTTTTCTTTTTTTTTTTGGTGAAGAGTGGCAGAAGTACCAAAGCAACATATTATTCATTTTGAGTTGATATGAAAAAGGTAAACAGAAACCTGGTAAATTAGAAATTCAAGGTCGGGCGTGGTGGCTCAAGCCTGTAATCCCAGCACTTTGGGAGGCCGAGACGGGCAGATCACAAGGTCAGGAGATCGAGACCATCCTGGCTAACACTGTGAAACCCCGTCTGTACTGAAAAATACAAAAAACTAGCCGGGCGAGGTGGCAGGCGCCTGTAGTCCCAGCTACCTGGGAGGCTGAGGCAGGAGAATGGCGTAAACCCGGGAGGCGGAGCTTGCAGTGAGCTGAGATCCAGCCACTGCACTCCAGCCCGGGTGACAGAGTGAGACTGTCTCAAAAAAAAAAAAAAAAGAAAAAAAAAGAAATTCAAATCGAACATTAAAATAAATCTTTTTTTTTTTTATTAGCTTGATTTTTCCTTCAGCTTCATCATGAAATTCCACTTGTACTTGTAGAAAAGCAGATCTGGAGGAGCCATATATATGCATATGTATATTTACTTGCATATATAGTTTATGTAAGTTGTCTAACAAATACATTTTGTAAATGAATAGACTAAAGTGTTTAGAGGTACAGAAAGATTTTTGTCTTTTTAAAACAGAAAAATTAAATACTAATGACAAAACCAGCTTAGAAATATATAATGACTGCAGAGCAAAGAAAATTTTTCATTATTCCAGTAAAAATGCTATGCTGTCAAAGGAAAAGGAAATGTGAAGGGGCAGAGATAATGGTAGAAAATGAGAACAGTATTCCTTATGAATAACTTGGGCATCAAGAAATAGTCCTTAATTGTAAGGTGATATTTGATCCTTGGCATAATAGAAGAAGTATATAACTAATGGGCTTACAGAGTGCTCCAGAGAAAATGACCTGTGTCTAAGAGAGCAAATATGGAACTCCATCCACTTTCATGAATAATAAATTCAGAATAAATTTATTTTCTGGTTAAAAGTGAATTGTAAGTTAATTTAATTTTATCAGTAAATCAATTTGAAACATTTTTTTTAAAAAAAAAAAACATCAGATCTTGAAGACAGGCAGATCACTTGAGGCCAGGAGTTCAAGATAAGCCTGTCCAATATGGCAAAACTCCATCTCTACTGAAAACATACACATACATACACACACACACACACACACACACACACACACACACACATTAGCTGAATGTGGTGGCAAAATGCCTGTAATCCCAGCTACTTGGGTGGCTGAGGCATGAGAATTGCTTGAATCTGAGAGGTAGAAGTTGCTGTGAGCAGAGATGGTGTCACTGCATTCTAGCCTGGGTGAGAAAGACTCTGACTCAAAATTCATCCATCCATCCATACATATATACACACAAAAAGAAACAACAAAACTTCTCAGATCTATATATCATAGGGTAGTTAAGCACTTTTTTCATTACCCTCTTTAGGTTTACTGGCTGGAGCCCTATAAATTAGACTGATAAAGGATTAACAGTAGAAACACCATGCAAATGTTATGTGATGTCAATTTTTACATGACACAAATGCCTTCTTAGAGAAGAAGACCCGAAAAAGCAATTGACCTAAAAACTTATATGCTAATTTTAACAAAGTACAATACATTGTGGAGATGTCACAACACAAAGTAAAAGTTTTGGGGCTTCCAAGGGCAGCAAACTGAGGGAAGGTAAATATATGGTGAAAACTAATGGAATATAAAGACTGTCTCCGCTAGTTTTGTTTGCACAAGGCCATCTCCGTGTTAACTTTCTGTGTTCTTCATAGCCACAAACCTTCCCTGAAAGAGGTTATTTATATCAGTCCTTGTTTGTAAGGAGTTTCTTCTTTTAGGCAGATAAGAGGAGCTTTGGCAAGGCTTCTTTCTGCATCTCTTGAATCCCAAATGTCTCTAGCTCAAAATAATCATTATGCCAAAGTGAAATATTTTGGGTGGTGTAGATATAGATGTAGAGATAGATAAAGAAATTGAGCGATAGATATTTTACCATCTTAATCATTTTTAATCTATAATTCAGTAGTGTTAAGTATATCAACGTGGGTTGGGAAACAGATCTCAAAAGCATTTTCATCTTGCAAATCTGAAACCATGTAGCCATTAAACCACAACTCTTATTTGTCCCCTTCCCTAAGACCATAGTAATCACTTGTACTTTTAAGTTCTATGGATACTTTAGATACTTCAAATAGGTGAAATTGTACAGCATTTGTCTTTTCATGACTAGCTTATTTTACTAAACATAACGTCCTTATTTTTCATATTTTAGAATATGACAGAATTTTCTTCCTTTTAAGACAATAATATTCCATAATATGTATATACCACACTTCATTTGTCTCTTCGTCCATTAATGGATATTAGAATCGCTTTCAACCCTTGATGATTGTGAATGGTGCTATTGTTAATATGAGTGTGCATTCATCTCTTCGAGATCATGCTTTCAATACTGTTGGCTATGTAGCCAGAAATAAATGTGCAGAATAGAAAACCCAGAAACAAATCCATACACTTACAGTGAACTCATTTTTGAAAAAGGTGCCAAGAACATACCTTGGGGAAAAGATAGTCTCTTCAATAAATGGTGCTGGGAAAATTGAATATATATATCTATTCATAGATATATATATGAATATACATATATTCAGTTCATATATCTGTATATATATATATGAAGAAAAATGAAACTACCCCCCTATCTCTTAGCATACCCCCCCTATCTCTTAGCATACTCAAAAATCAATCTAAGACCTCAAACTAGGAAACTCCTACGAGAAAATATTGGAGAAAATCTCCAGGACATTGGTCTTGGCAAAACATTTTTGAGAAATAACACAGAATCACAGCCAACCAAAGCAAAAATGAGCAAATGAGCTCGATCAACTTAAAAACTTCTTCATAGCAAAGGAAATGATGAAAATAATGAAGAGACAACACATAAAATGGGAGAAAATATTTACAAACTACCCATCTGGGTTCTTTATTCTGTTACATTGATGTATGTGTTCTGTTTTTATGACAGTAACATGCTGTCTTGGTTATTACAGCTCTGTAGTACAACTTGAAGTCAGGTAATATGATTTCTTCAGTTTTGTTTTTCTTCCTTGGGATAACTTTGGCTATTCTGGGTCTTTTCTGGTTCCATATAAATTTTAGAATTTTTTTTCTATTTCTCTGAAGAGTCATTGGTATTTGGATAGGGATCGAATTGAATCTGTAAATTCCCTTGGATAGAATTTACATTTACTAATATTCTTTCAATTCATGAACCTGGAATATTTTTCCATTTTTTTGTGTCCTCTTCACTTCTTTTTATCAGTGTTTTATAGTTTTCATTATAAGACTCCTTCACTTCTTTGGTTAATTTAATTATATTTGAAGCTATTGTAAATAGGATTTTTTTTTTTTTTTTTTTTTGGAGACATTGTCTCACTCTATCACCTAGGCTGGGGTGCAGTGTCATGAACATGGCTCACTGCAGCCTTAACCTTATGTACGTAAGTGATCCTCCCACCTCTCAATCTCCCTAGCAACTGGGACTATAGTCATGCACCACAAAATCTGATAAATTTTTGTATTTTTGTATTTTGTGTGTGTGTAGATTGAGTTTTACCATGTTTCCCAGGCTAGTCTCAAACTCTTGGTTTCAAGTAATCTGCCTGCCTTGGCCGCCCAAAGTGCTGGGATTACTTTTTTGTTTAGTTTTCTACATGGCTCATGAATTCCAGTACTATGGTGAATAACAGTGGTGAAAGTAGGCATGCTTGTGTTTCAGATCTTACATTAAAGGTTTTCCATTTTCCCCATTCAGTATTGTACTAGATGTGGGCCTGTCATATATAGATTGTATTACACTGAGGTGTATGTTCCTTCAATCCCCAGTTTTTTGAGGCTTTTTTTTTTCCTTATCATTAAGGGATGTTGAATGTTATCAAGTGCTTTTTCAGGAACACTTGAAATGATCATACAGTTTTTATCCTCCATTCTGTTGATATGTATCATGTTGACTGATTTGCATATATTGAACTGTTCTTATATTCCAGAGATAAATTCTACTTGGTCATGGTGAATGATTTTTATAATGTATTGTTGAAATTGATTTGCTAGTTTTTTGTTGAGTATTTTTGCATCAATATTCATCAGATATATTGGCTTGTAGTTTTCTTTTTGTGATGTGTCTTTGTCTAGTTCTGGCATCAGGGTAATGACCTTGTACCACGAATGTGGTACAGCTGTATTTTTTAGAATAATTTGAGTAGGATTGGTATTAGTTCTTCTTTAATTGTTTGATCGAGTTCAGCAGTGAAGCCATGTCACTTGGTCATGATGAATGATCTTTATAATGTATTGTTGAATTTGATTTGCTCATCCTGAGTTTTTCTTTATTGGCAGATGTTTTATTTTGGCTTCAATCTCATTACAAATCAATTGATTTGTTCAAGTCTTGGATTTCATCCTGTTTAAACTTTGGTAGATTGTATGTGTCTGGGAATTTGCCTATGTTTTCTAGATTTCTTGGTATATAGTTACTCATAGTAGACAATAATAATCCTTTGAATTTCTGGAGTATTAGTTGTAATGTCTCTTTTTCATTTCTGATTTTATTTATTTAGATCTCCCTTTTGTTCTTAGTCTGGCTAAAGGTCGGTCCATTTTGTTTTATTTATTTATTTATTTATTTTGAGATGGAATCTTTCTCTGTCCCCAGGCTTGAGTGCAATGGCATGATCTCGGCTCACTGCAACCTCCACCTCCCGGGTTCAAGTGATTCTCTTGCCTCAGTCTCCTGAGTAACTGGGACTACAGGCATGCACCACCACTTTCAGCTAATTTTTGTGTTTTTAGTAGAGATGGGGTTTCACCATATTGACCAGGATGGTCTTGATCTCCCGAAATCGTGATCCACCCACCTAGGTCTCCCAGAGTGCTGGGATTACAGGCGTGAGTCACCGTGCAAGGCCTACTGTTTAAAAAAAAAAAAAA
>NW_012116788.1:504214-559640 GCF_000951035.1 Colobus angolensis palliatus | reverse complement strand
TGTCTATTAGGTCCACGTGGTGCAGAGTTGAGTTCAATTCCTGGATATCGTTGTTAACTTTCTGTCTCATTGATCTGTCTTATGTTGACAGTGGGGTGTTGAAGTCTCCCATTATTATTGTATGGGAGTCTAAGTCTCTTTGTAAGTGTCTAAGGAAGATGCATTATTAGATTATTTATCTGAAGTCTTTCCTTCTTTTTGATGTAGGCACATCGAAAAGGGGGAAGTATAAACTTCCCTCTGAGTGCTGCTTTTGCTATAGCCCATTGGTTCTGGAATGCTGTGCTTACGTTATCATTTGTTGCATGAAAGTTTTCAATTTCTTTCTTAATTTTTTCATTGACTTACTGGTCATTCAGGAGCATATTCTTTGATTTCCATATATTTGTGTAGTTTCCACAGTTGTTCTTGTTATTAATTTTTTAGCTTATTCCATTCGGAACAGAGAAGATGTTTGATATTATTCCAATTTTTTGAATGTGTTAAAACCTTTTTTGTGACCTAAAATATGGTCTATTATTGAGAATGATCCATGTGCTAAGCAAAATAATTTGTGTTCTATAACCGTTTAATTAAATGTTCTGTAAACATTAGATCCATTTAGCCTATAGTGCAGGTTAAATTTGATTTTTTTCTGTTCCTCTTCTGTCTGGAAGATATGTCCAATTTTCAACCTGGGATGTTGAAGTCTCCAGCTAGCTCTCATAATGATTTCTTTATATATCTAAGTGCTTCAGTGTTGGGTGCATATAAATATTTAGAATTGTTATATCCTCTTGCTAAATTGACTCCCTTATCATTACATAGGGACCTTCTTTGTCTCTTTGTATAGATTTGTCTTGAAATCTATTTTGTCTGTAAAAATTATGGCAACTCCTCCTCTTTTTTCATTTCCGATGGCATGGAATATCTTTTTCCAGTCTTTTTATTTTTCAGTCTACGTGTGTCTTTATAGGCGAAGTGTGTTTCTTGTAGGCAACAGATGAATGGGTGTTGTTTTTGTATCCATTCAACCAGTCTATATATTTTGGCTGTTGGAAGGTTTAGTCCATTTATATTTAATGTTATTATTGATAAATAAGGACTTACTCCTGTCGTTTTGTTATTTATTTTCTGGTTTTTTGTTGTTGTTGTTGTTGTTTTTTTCTTTTTTTTGGTGACCTCTTCCTTTTGTCTTTGTTTCCTGTCTTCCTTTAGTGATGGTGATGTTTTCTGGAGACATGAATTAGTTTCTTGCTTTTTATGTTTTGTGTATTCATTGTGTGATTTTGTTTGAGGTTATTATGAGCCTTGCAAATAGTACCTTACAACCCATTATTTTAACCTGATAAGAATTTAATATTGTTTCTATAGACAACCAGACAAAAAGAAAACTATTAAAATTCTACGCCTTAAGTTTATCCCCACTACTTTTTAACTTTTTGTTGTTTCTATTTATATCTTGTGGTTCTGTCTATGTCTTGAAAAGTTGATGTAGTTATTATTTTTGATTGGTTCTTCCTGGTTAGAATGGGTGATTTATACCCTACAGTTACAGTGTTGCAATACTCTGTGTTTGTGTATTTACTATTACTAGTGAGTTTTGTACCTTTGGGTGATTATTTACTGTTCATTAACATTCTTTTGCATTTGTTTATTTCTAATTAAAGTATTCCCTTTACCAATTATTGTTTGACAGGTCTGGTGTTGGTGAAATCCCTTAGCTTTTGGTTTGTGTGGGAAAATACTTATTTCCCTTTTATACTTGAAGGTTATTTTTGCCAGATATACTTTTCTAGGGTAAATTTTTCTTTTCCTTCAGCCCTAAATGTGTCATGCCACTTTCTCCTGGCCAGAAAGGTCTCTAATAAAAAGTCTGTTGCCAGATGTATTGGAACTTCATTGTACATTTCTTTCTTTCTTTCTCTTGCTGCTTTAGGATCCTTTTTCATTCTTGATTTCTAGAAGTTTGATTATTAGATCCCTTGAGATAATCTTTTCTGGGTTAAATTTGCTTGATGTTGTATAACCTTCTTGGATTTGAATATTGATATATTTCTCCAGGTTTGGGAAGTTCTCTGTAATTATTCCTTTGAATAAACTTTCTACCCCTGTCTTTTATTCTGCTTTCTCTTTGACTGCTGCTTGTATTTGCTCAAAGCCCTGGTATGCTACAATCAGCAGGTGGCAAAGCCAGCTGCATGGGAAAGCCTTTGTCCTTTTGTTTAGAGCAGTGAGGGCCCCAGCCCCTGGGTAAGTCTGGAGGTGCATTCCAGGAGTCAGGGACTAGATTCAAAAACCTTAGAAGTCTATCTGGTATTTTATTGTACTGATGCTGTGCTAGCCCTCAAACCACAAGATAGAGACCTTCCCAGTCTTCCCTCCACTTTCTAAAGGCAGAGGAGCCTCACCTTGTACTCATCACCACCGGAGACCATGTAAAGTTCTGCTAGACTACCGCTGATATTCCCTTAAGGCCTAAGGTCTTTTAAGTTGGCTTGCGGTGAATGCTGCCTGTCTTGGGACTCACCCTTCACGGCGATGAAATTCTCTCTGGCCCAGAGCAAGTCAAGAGATGTCATTCAAGAGTCAAGTCTTGTAATGGGATGCCCCAAATGCCCACTTGGTGCTCTAGCTCTCTGTGGCCATGCTGTACCTAATGTGCAAGACAAAAGTCCCCTTTACTTGTCACTCTGCTTTTCTCAAGCAGGAGTTTCATCTTTAAGTCACCAAAGCTGGCAATGTACTTGAATCTCAAAGTCACTCCACCCACACCATAAATTAGCAGAAGTATGGTGCAGAGAGCATCTCAAGGTACTGAGGGAAGGAGAGCACAGCAATTGTGAGTGCTGTGTTACCTGAAGCCAGCAAGTAGCAGAGACTCATCCAAGATCTTCTACATAGTACCTGGGTATTGCAGCTGGTTGTTCAGGCCCCAAAGACCCTTCCGTTAGCTGGTAATGAATGTAGTCAGGAGTGGGTTCTTCTCTTTAAGGCAGCATGTTTCTTTCTGGCCCAAAGTGTGTTTGGAAATGTCATATGGACATCCAGGTCCCATTCTAGGACCTGGAATGAGGGCCTCACCACTCTGACCAATTCCCTATCCTGCTGTGGCTGATCTGGTATCCAACATGCAAAACAAAGTCCTCCCCATTCTTCCCTCTCCTGTCCTCAAGCAAAGGAAAGGTAGTCTTTTGGAGTCACAAGCTGTGCAGCCTGCCGTTAGGGAGGGGTGATGCCACACTCATTTGGCTGCCTCATCTAGTGTCTCAGTAAGTTGTCTCACCCCCACCATCCCACTGTCTGTGGGTCTAGTTTCAGATCTAAGACTCACTTAAGAGTTGCAGTGCTTATGGAGTAGAATACCTTTCAAATTTACTCAGAGACACAGAGCAGTGGGGCCCTTGGTTGTAAAGTTTGCAGACACTCAAGTTCAGACAACCGGAATCCACAATACCATGAGGGTTCACCTTGTTTTTTGTTCTTATGAATTTTTTTGTGTGTAGATAGTTGTTAAATTACTATTCTTCTTGGGGAATGATTGGTGAAGGTTTCTGTTCTGCTTTCTGTTCTGTTTCCAATCTTCATTAATGTTTTGATTTGCATTTCTCTGATGATTACTGATGCTGAGTAGCTTTTCATATGCTTGTTGGCCATTTTTATATCTTCTTTGAAAAATATCTTTTCAACTCCTTTGCTAATTATATGTATGTACATATATACATATGCATATACACATATACATATACACATATATGTATATATATGTATACGTGTGTATATACATATAGGTATATAACTATATAATAACTATATATTTATAGTTGTGCTATGGGAGTTCTTTACATATTCTATGTGTTAACATCTTATTATATGTATACGCTTTATAAATATTTTCTCGTATTGTGTAGATTGCCTTTTCATTGTGGATTTTTCCTGTAATGCACAAAAGATTTTAGTAAGCTTGTAATCTTGTTATGTCTTTTTGTCTATTTCTGCCTTTGTTGCCTATACTTTTATTGTCATATCCAAGAAATCATTGCCAAGTCCTATGTTCTAAAGCATCTTTCTTTTATTTTCTTCCAGGGATGGTATGATTTGTGCTTTTACATATAAGTGTTTTATTCATCTTAATTTTTGTGTATCTTCTAAAATTAGGGTCCAACTTCATTGTTTTGCATGGACAAATCCATCTTTTCTGATACCTTTTGATGAGGAGATGATTCTTTCCACATTGTATAGTCTTGATATATAATATCTTGATATTAGATATTTTGATGTTAAATATCTTGATATTTAATAGTCAAATATTAAAGGTAATTTGACTATGCAAGAGAGTTTATTTCTGGGATCTGTATTCTTCTTTAATTTTTAATTTTTGTGGGTACATAGTATGTGTATATATTTGTGGAGTACAAGAAATATTTTAACACAGCCATGCAATACATATTAATCACCTCATGGTAAATGGGGTATCCATCAGCTCCAGTATATATCTTTCATATACAAATAATCTATACTCTTTTAGTTATTTTAAAATAGATAATTTAATTGTTATTGACTATAGTCATGTGGTGTGTTATCAATTATTAGGTATTATTTATTCTTTCTAACTACTTTTTGTACTCATTGACTATCTCCACTACTCCTCTCTCCACTATTATCTTGCTCAGTCTCTGTTACCATTCTTCTACTCTTATCTTCATAAGTTCAATCATTTCAATTTGAATTCTAAAAATAAGTAAGAACACATGAATTTTGCCTTTCTGTGCCTAACTTATTTCACTTAACATAATGACCTTCAGTTTCATCCATGTTGTTTTAAATGACTGGATACCATTCTTTTTTTATGGCTGTATGCTACTCCATTAAGTATATGTACTGCATTTTCTTTATCAGTTCATCTCCTGATGGACACTTAGGTTGCTTTCAAATCTTGGCTATTGTGAAGAGACCTGCAATAATCCTGATTTCCTTTCTTTGAGTATGTGCCTAACAGTGGGATTGCTGGATCATATAGCAGTTCTATCTTTATGTTTTTGAGGAACCTCCAAACTGTTCTCTATAGTGCTTGTACTAACTTATATTCCTATCAACAATAATATATAAGAGATTATTTTTGTCCATGTTCTCTCCAGCATTTATTATTTCCAGGACTAATTATTTTTCTTTTCCCTGAGGACAAATTCTGTCTCCCAGCATAGGATATATAAGGATAGTTTTTAATGCAGATTTCTCTAGATATAAGTTTTCCTGCTTAACACATACCTTCCTAATCATTCATGTGGTAACCTATATCTGGGAATATCAATTATCATATTCTATGAGATTCTGATTTAAGGTCTTTAGGGAAGAACAGCCCATTTGTGGTCAGATAGAGCCCTGGATCTGTCCCTTTTTAGAGTATTGGCAGAAAATTTTTATGGGATTATTTAAGGCACTTGTTCTCTATGGTTGACCTTGGCATGTTTCCTTGTAATTAGGCAGTAATCTTATCAAGAGAGAGTAGACATATATGCCATTCCCATTTAAGAAAAGTTGGCAGCACTTATACCGTTGTAGATTGATACTAACTCTTGGGCTCCGTATTCTATTGCTTTGGTCTATTTGTCAGTCTTTATGCCAGTGCCATGTTGGTTTTATTACTGTGGCTTTGTAATGTTTTTGAAATCAGAAAGCATGAGTCTTTAGGCTTTTTTAAAAATTTTGTTGTTTAGAATCTCATGAGATTTCATATAAATTTTAGAATTTTTTTAATTTCTTCAAAAAATTCAGTTAGAATTTTGATACAGTTTTATTAAATCTGAAGATTGCTTCGGGTAGTATAAATATTTTAATAATATTTTTTTCCAATCTACGAATATAACTTTTTTATTTGTGACTTTAAGAATATCTTTTAACGATATTTAAATGTTTTTTTGTACAAATCTTTCACCTCTTTGGTTAGGTTTATTTCAAAGTATTTTCTGTTTTTATATGCTGTTTTAAATGTAATTGTCTTCTTAATTTTCTTTTCAGATTGTTCATTGATTGTGTATGAAATGCAAATGACCCTGTGTATTGAACTGCATTTCTATAGAGTTACAATGAATAATCGGAGAAGAAAATTAAGAAAAAAATACTTTTATGGGAACAATAGGCACTGAGGATTATGAAAGCGGAGAGGGAGACAGGGTAAGAGTTGAAAAAATCTGCCCATTTGTACTATGCTATCTATATGATGGATTCATTCATATGCTATACCTCAGCATCACACAATATCCCTTCATAACTACTTTGCACATGTACCCCCGATTCTAAAATAAAAGTTGAAAGTGAAAAAAATGCAATTGACTTGTGTGTGTTGACTTTTTATCCTGCTACTGTGCTGAACTCATTTATTAATTCTAACTTTTTAAATGTAGAATCTTGAAGATTTTCTACATATAAGATAATATCATCTGTGGACAGAGATAATTTGACTTTTTCCTTTCCAGTGTGGAAGCTTTTGATTTTTTTCTTCTTGTCTAATTGCTCTTGGTAAGGTTTCCAGTACTATGTTGAATAGAAGTGATGAGAGTAGGAATTCTTGTCTTGTTCCTCATCTTACAGGAAAGGATTTCAGTCTATCCCCATTGACTATAATATTATAAAATTTTCATATGTGGCTGTATTATCTTACAGTAGCTTCCTTTTATTCCTAGTTTGTTGGGGAATTTTTATTATAAAAGTGTACTGACTTTTTTTTTTTCTTCAAATGCTTTGCCTGTATAAATTGAGATTATCATATGGCTTTTATCCATGATTAGGTTAACATGGTATATTACATTGATTGGTATGTTAAACCATCTTTGTATTTTAGGCATAAACCCTTCTTAGTCATGGTTTATAATCCTTTTCATATGCTGTTGAATTTAGTTTGCCAGTATTTTATTGAGAAATTTTGTACCAATATTGATCAATTATATTCATCTGGATTTTTTTTTTTCTACCTTTGTCTGGCTTTGGTATCAGGGTTATGTTAGCTTCATAGTAGGAGTTTGAAAATATTGCTCCTTTTTAATTTTTTGAAAGAATTCAGGAAGATTGGTATTAAGCATTCTGTGATAAGTGTTTGGTAATTGTTTGGTAGAGGAAATGTTTGGTAGAGTTTTCCAGTGAAGCCATCAGCTCCTGGACTTTTCTTTGCATGGAAGTTTGTAAATTATGAGTAATTTTGTTACTATTTATTGGTCTGGTTCAACTTTGGTATTTTGTGTGTTTCTAGAAATTTGTTGATTTCATCTTCATCATCTAGTTTGTTGAAGTACAATTGTTCATAATATTCTCTTATAATTTATTTATTTATTTGTTATGGTTGCAATGTTTTCTCTTTCATTTTCTAATTTTAGTTCATTGAAACTTGTCTTTTTTTAGTGAATCTAGATAAAAATTTGTCAATTTTATAGATATTTTCTGAAAACTAACTTTTAGATTCATTTTTTTCTATTGTTTTTCCTCTTTATTTTCTCTTCTCTAATTTTTATTTCACTTATTCTGCTAGCTATGGGTGTAGTTTGTTCTTTATTTTCTAGTTTCTTGAGGTGTACAGTTAGGTTGCTGATGTGAGATATTTCTGTTTTTTATTAAACCCTCTTACAACTATAAACTTCCCTCTTAGTATTGTTTTTCTGTGCTCCATAAGTTTTGTTATGTTATAGTTCTGTTTTTGTTTGTTACAGGATTTTCTTTTTTTTGTTATGATTTCTTTGGTTTATTGATTTTTAAGAATGTGTTCCATAATTTCCATATATCTGAGAATTTTCCAGTTTTTCTTTTGCTGCTAATTTTTAGCTTTATTCCATTGTGATCTGAAAAAAGCATTTTGCATGATTTTAACCTTTTTCAAATTGTCGAGACTTCTTTTATGGTTATCCTATTTTATTTTGTACTGCTTTAGCATAATACCACAGGAAATAATATTCACAATCAACAGAAATTTATGGGCTCAGACATTTGGAAGTTGAGAAGTTCAATAGCAAAGCACCAATATTTGGTGAGGGCTTTTTGCTGTGTCATCACATGATACAAAAGGAGAAGGGCAAAAAGATAGAAGGGCGACAAACTCATTCTCTGATGATGGCAATAATCCTACCTATGTGGGTGGGGCCCATCATGACCCATCACATCCCAAAGTTCCCACCTTTTAATACTGTTACAATGTCAGTTAAATTTTAACATGAGTTTTGGAAGAACAAATATTCAGATTATAGCAGTGACCTAATATTTGGTTGATACTGAATAATGTTTCATGTGTATTTAAGAAGTACCATTGCTATTGTTGGGTAAAATATTATATATATATATATGTATATAATCTGTAAGGTCTAATTGATCCACATTGCTGTTCTGTAGCAGGACGAGCCACAGACGAAACTCCTCAGACACCCAATTAAAGAAGGAAGGGGTTTATTCAGCTGGAGGCATCAGCAAGACTCTTGTCTCAAGAGTCAAGCCCCCGAGTGAGCAATTCCTGTCCCTTTTAAGGACTCACAATTCTAAGGGGGTGCGTGTGAGAGGGTCATGATTGATTGAGCAAGCAGCGGGTATGTGACTGGGGACTGCATGCACCGGTAATTAGATCGGAACAAAACAAGATGGGGATTTTCACAGTGCATTTCTATAAAATGTCTGTAATCTATAGATAACATAATCAATTAGGTCAGGGGTCGATCTTTAACTACCAGGCCCAGGGTGCAGCGCTGGGCTGTCTGCCTGTGGATTTCAGTTCTGCCTTCTAGTTTTTACTTCTTCTTTCTTTGGAGGCAGAAGTTGGGCATAAGACGATATGAAGGGTGGTCTCCTCCCTTATTCAAGCCCTCTGTTTTCTTACTGGTATTCTGTTTGGTTGTTATATCTTTTATTGAAAGTGGAGTAGTAAAGTATCCTGTTCTTACTGTGTTGCTTTCTACTTCTTTCTTCAATTCTCTCAATGTCTGCTTCATATGTTTAAGAGCGCTGTAGTTTGGCACATAAGTATTTATAACTGTTACAGCCTTTGAGTGGACTGACCGTATTTTTCATTGTGTAATGCTCTTTTTTTCTATTATAAAATTTTTTCACTCAAAGTCTATTCTGTCTAAAAATTGCATAGCCACCTTTATTGTGTTTTTGTTGCCATTTATGCAGAATGCCTGTTTTTTGTTTAATACCTATCACTTCCAGCCTATGTTTATTTTTAGATCTAAAATTAATCTCTCTAGAGAAGGCATTAGAGTAATATCCTTAAAAAATAGTTCAGTCAATCTATGTGTTTTGAATGGGAAATTAAATTTATTTGCATTTAAAATAATTACTGACAGCCTGGCATGTTAGCTCACACTTGTAATCCCAGCACTTTGGGAGGCTGAGGTGGGTGGATCACTTAAGGTCAGGAGTTCAAGACCAGTCTGGCCAACATGGTGAAATCCCATCTCTACTAACAATACAAAAATTAAACAGGCATGGTGGTGTACACCTGCAGTTCCAACTACTTGGGAGGCTGAGGTTCGAGAATCACTTGAACCCGGGCACAGAGTTTGCAGTGAGCTGAGATCATGCCACTGCACTCCAGCCTGGGTGACAGAGTGAGATTCTTTCTCAAAAAAAGAAAAGTAAATAATAAAATAACGAAATTACTGACAGGCAAAGACTTAATGCCATTTTGTTAATTATTTACTGTATTTCTTTTAGCTTTAGTTTCTCTTTACTCTGTAACTATCATCTTTTGTGTATTAATAACTTTTTATAGTGAAAATCTTTGATTGTCTTCTCATTTTCATTTGCATATATTCTGTAGATATTTTCTTTGAGACTACCATTAAAATTACACAAAAGATCCTAAAGTTACACCATTCTCTTTTAAACTAATAGCAATTGCAATTAAATTTCACACAAAAACTCTGCTTCACAGCTCCACTCCACACATTATGTTAGTGTCACAAATTCTGTGTTGTCTAATTAGCTTATATTTACAGTTTTTGTCATTAAAATTGTATGAATTGATATTGAAATTGTACAGGCTACTAAACTTGTTCCTATATTTACCTTTACTCTTGAACTTTAAATTTCCTTTTGGCTTTGTGTTGCTTTCTAGCATTTCTTCATTTCAACTTGCAGGATTTCTGTCAGTGTTTCTGTGGAGAAGATTTAGTGTAGTGCACTTTCTCAACTTTTATTTATTGAGAAAACTCTTAAATCCTCTTTCACTTTTAAAGAACAGTTTTACTGGATACAAGATTCTTAGATGATAGGGATTGTTGCTGTTTCAGCACCTTAATACATCTTCTACTTCCTTCTTCTGCTAAAAAATTCACTGATTCTTGTATGTAAATTTTCTTGTAAGTGATGACATTTTTCTTTGTTGATTTCAATGTTTTTCTTTTTACTATAGACAGTTTTATTACAATGTCTGAGTGTGATTTTCCTTGCACATGTCCTACAGTTCTTTCAGTTTTTCTATTTTTTATGTCCATTGAACTCTTCAAATTTAGGGAGCTTGAGGTCATTATTTCTCAGATAAACTCTCTCTCAAATAAGAAGTAATAATGTCTCCTTCTCTATTTCTAAAATTCTAAAATTCCCAAGATATACATGCCTCATCTTTTGTTTCTAACTTAAGATAGGGGCAAAAGAATTAATGAATAACAGACCAAAGAGGCATTCTTCACTATTTTGTTTTTAACGCAATGAAAGAACCCAAGCTTGGGAAGTTTCTTTCCAGTTGTATATGCTGTGCTGTATGGGGGAAGAGCATAGGCATAGCTTCAAAATATTGCAAATTTTCTACCCCTTTCTCTGGAATCCTTTTTGGTTTTACATTGACCTGGTTATTGTACTTCTCAACTAGTTTCTAGAGTATAAATGGAGGTATTCTAGTATGTATATGGTTATTAATTCAGTCTCTCTTCCAAGACAGAAGGGTTTGGAGCTTTCTAGTCCATATTCCTGCTGCATCACTTCTATTTATGTATATCTTATTTATTTTATTTTATTCAGTGGACAAATAATCACATTATTACTCCTTTTTTCATCATCTTATTCCTTTGCATTTATTGGATTATAATTTACTCAGGGTGAGCCTGGTATTAAGTTTTCTTTGGGAGAAAAAAACTTTGTGGAGTCAGTTTCTGTAATTTTTTTGACTTGGTTTATTTGGAAATAAATGCTTACATAGGACTTTTCACTAGTTCTGACAAGTGACTAATATGGATAGCGTTTTTTAAATATCATGAATAGTTCTCATTAAAAAAATCTCTAAAGCTGAAGTCTGATGCTTAATCAAATACATAAAGTGAAGTGGTCAAACCTTTCTTCTATTTCTTTCCCTGTCAGAATCCATGGTAAAGCAGAGAAAGAAGGCATATGCTGCAGTTAAATAATACAGGAGTATGAGAAATCTAGAACTGCCACACCTAGGAAGACTGGGATAATCATTCCTGGAAGCAGACCAGGACAGGCTTCTCATCTAGGTGTGTGCTCCTTGCTGTACATTAACTGAGCACTATTGAAAAGTATCAATGTTATGCTTTATCCCTTGATAGTATGACTTAATTTTTTTGAATGAAGAATCTGATTGAATCAGTCTTGGACAGTAGCTACCAGAATTGATAGTTTATTATGCTTCCTCGGTGATTCTAATTTTCATCCAAATTTGAGAGCTATGATTCTAGGAGAAGCCCTTCATGTGGCCATGTGAGATAAGAAAGGTGTAAGGTGATTAGATAGGAGTTTCTGACTTTCCAGATCCTGTGTGCAGGAATTCGTGTGCACTTGTGTACCTGCTTGAGAGATGTGAGATGTGTATATTGAACTTCTATTTCACACAATATAAAGAGGATCTTCTCCGATGACCAGGAGCAGTAGTGTGGCAGAAGTCTAGTCAGAGATTACGTTATATCAAAAAGACATAGAAAGAAGGATGATGATTAGAGATTTCTGTCAAGGACACCTGCTTAACTACCCATGGTTAAAGAATAATGTATATAAATCCCACCACCTCTTTCCAGCACACATAGACTCGTACACTTTCTCTGGCCATCCAGTACCATCTGGGGTAATAAGTTGAAGTTGAACATGAAATGTCTCCATGTGTACCTGAAAAAAATCAATCATTCAGTAGAGACAATAATAACCTGCAAATGCTGAGATTCTCAAATTTAAAGCTTCTATGCAAGGTAGGGAGCTCAGAAAAGAGATTAGAAAGAAATGGCTACATTTTAATTGTTTTACATGTGTAATGTAGTTCCATACATCTTACGTTCCAAAAGATAATTACCCTCCTTTCTTAAAAAAAAAAAATTATTGGAGCTTGAAATAGTTTTAATCGATCAGGATGAAGAGAAATTGTAATATATTTAAAGTTTGGCAAATATATTTTGGAAACGGAAAGCATGCCTGAGCTCTGCCATTTGTCTGCCATTTCATTTGCTGTGAAACATCAACTATAGCCACCCTAGTTGCCTCATATGTAAACTGCGAATGACTATGTGTTTTCAAAATTCTTTAAAAAATTATATATATATACACACACACATATAAATTATATGTCCACACACATATATAAACTATATTTTTATATATATATAGTGCTGTGCGATATGGTTTAGCTGTGTCCCCACCCAAATCTCATCTTAAATTTTAGCTCTTATAATCCCTACAGGTTGTGGGAGAGACCCAGTGGGAGGTAATTGAATCATGGGGGCAAGTTTTCTTCATGGTGCTCTCACAATAGTGCATAAGTCTCATGAGATCTGATGGTTTTAAAAAGGGTGGTTCCCCTGCACTTCTCTCTTCTGCTGCCATGTGAAGAAGGACATATTTGCTTCGTCTTCTGCCATGACTGTAAGTTTTCTGAGGCCTCCCAGGCCATGCTGAACTGTGAGGCAATTAAACCTCTTTTTTTTTTTTTTTTTTTTTTTTTATAAATTACCCAGTCATAGGTATGTCTTTATTAGCAGCATGAGAATGGACTAATATAGTAAATTAGTAGTGGGTAGTGGAAGACTGCTTTGTAAAGACACCCACAGATGTAGAAGCCACTATAGAACAGGGTAACAGGCAGAGGTTGGAAAGGTGTAGGGGGCTCAGAAGATGATAGGAAAATGTGAGAAAGTTTGGAACTTCCTAGAGAGTTGTTGAATGGCTCTGACCAAAATGGTGATAGTGATATGGACAATAAAATCCAGGCTGAGGTGGTCTCAGATGGGGATGAGGAACTTGTTGGGAACTGGAGCAAAGTTGACTCTTGTTATGCTTTAGTGAAGTGACTGGAGGCATTTTGCCCCGGCCCTAGAGATCTGTGGAATTTTGAACTTGAGAGAGATGATTTGGGGGTATCTTGTGAAAGAAATTTCTAAGCAACAAAGCATTTAAGAGGAAGGAAAGCATAGACATTTGAAAAATTTAGAGCCTGACAATGCGATAGAAAAGAAAAACCCATTTTCTAGGGAGAAATTCAAGCCTGCTGCAGACATTTGCATAAGTAACAAGGAGCTGGATGTTAATTAGCAAGAGAATGAGGAAAATGTTTCCTGGGCAGGTCAGAGACCTTTGCAGCAGTCTCTCCAATCACAGGTCTGGAAGTGCAGGAAGAAAAAATGGTTTTGTGGGTGGGACATAGGATTCCCCTGCTGTGTGCAGCCTGGGGCTGTGTGCATCCTGGGGACTTGGTGCCCTATGTCTCTGCTGCTCCAGCTGTGAGTGAAATGGTTCAAGGTACAGCTAGGGCCATGGCTTAGGAGGATGCATGTCCTAAGCCTTGGCAGCTTCCATGTGATGTTGAGCCTGTGGGTGCATAGAAGTCAAGGACTGAAGTATGGGAACCACCGCCTAGATTTCAGAGGCATGCTGCAGGGGCAGAGCCCTCATGGAGAACCTCTGCTAGGGCATTGCCAAAGGTAAATATGGGGTCAGAGCCCTCACACAGATTCCCCACTTGCAGCACTGCCTAGTGAAGCTGTGAGAAGAGGATCACCATTCTCCTGACCCAAGAATGGTAGATCCAACAACTGCTTGCACGGTGCACCTGGAAAAGCCACAGACACTCAACACCGGCTCCTAAAAGCAACCAGGATCTTGGTCAATAGGTCTTATAGGTGCTTTAAATTTTAAAGTAGAACATTTTATTTTTGAGAGAGAGAAAAAAGAACTCTCCCTATAAAATTGGATTTGGTCAAGGACCCTATGAATACATCAGTTATGAAATTCCATAAAGCAATTTATTTTTTTCATTTGGCCACGAGTTGCACATTTTTCCCTAATTACAGTAACAATGGTGGCCTTACACACTTGTTAACTAAAATCCATGATAGTACATAGAAAAAGAGACTCAAACTAACAGGATTTGAAAAGACTAAAAGGCAGAAATGAAATCCACAGGCAGACAGCCCGGGCGGCGCCCTGGGCCTGGTTAAAGATCGACCCCTGACCTAACCGGTTATGTTATCTATAGATTCCAGATGTTGTATGGACAAGCGTTGTGAAAGTCCCTGTCCTGTTCTGTTCTGTTCTGATTACCGGTGCTTGCAGCCCCCAGTCACGTACCCCCTGCTTGCTCAATCGAAACCACCCCCCTCCCACCCATGGTTAAGCAAGCAGTTTGTCTAAAAAAAACCCCTAGATGTTTGTGGTTTAAAAAAGGGTGGGAGCCAATCAGAAACTGCTGAATGTTCAAACTTCAAAATGTCAACCAATCCCAATCTTGTAACTGCAAAAATGCCCTACTCTTCTGTAACCTGTTTGTGCCTTACTATAAAAAGTAGGCTTGAGCTGTGCTCGAGACCTCTCACTGGCCCTCCTGACTACGGCTGTACGGAGAGAAGTCCGGGTTCGAACCTGCAATAAAGTGATCCCGGCTGCTTGGCTTTGACTTTGGTTTCTGGTGGTCGTTTTTGAGGGGGGTCTCGGAACTCAGGGCACAACAGATTGACATGAATTTTGGCAGTGTTTTATTCTACCATGAGCATAAAAATACATATTTTTACAGGCTTTCATGCATTCAGCCTTTCTTTTCAATTCCTAATGTCATTTATCAAATAAAACTGTCTTTTCTTTAAAAGGCAAAAGGAATGTTTGACTAGTACTCACATACATTCTTTGCTGATTAGTGGCATACTTTTCTGCTATGCACAAGAATTATATGTCATGTATGGATTCAGAATTGAATATTTTCAACTTTAGTGCCAAAAAGATTTTATGAGGAAAAGTAGTTTTTAAAAAATATGTTCAACCTCTACTTGAAATATCAGCTGCCCCTCCAAGATAAAGAACTAATTTCTTCCAATAATTGGCTTTTTAAACCCATATATATTATGGTTTTCATTTTGAATGAAGCCTAATGCACTTGTGAAAATCTGAGTAGGTGTCTTTTATTACAGACTTAAAGTTGTTAGTAAGGCTCTTCAGCAAGATACAGAATAACTTCTAGAGAGCAAAATAAACTTAAATGAGAGTAGAATAAAGCAAGCGTTATTATTTCTCATAGCAAAAGCTGATTGTAAACACAATAATTTTATAACTTCTTTTAAAATTTTGAAGCATAATACTTGCAAATTTCTCACTGTTTACACCAAAAATTACAATGTTTTATATCTTTAAGTGTGATATTATATTAGCTCACACATAAATCAATAACTCTAACGTTTCTTAATCCTTGTTTATAGAAATAGAATGAATTTTGTGTCTTTATTACACACTTATTTTACAGATAAATGTAAGGTAAAGGCTTCATTAATGAAGAAAATAACAAAAGGTTATGTTTGTACTTATAGACCATTTGCTGATACATCGCCTACATTTGCCAAAAGTGTCATGCCACAGAAATATAGAATCAAAGAATATTAGAACCCTACGAGACTCTAAAGTATGTTCCCATGTCATTTAATTAATAAATAATTGCAGGTAGGACAGTGGAAAACCTTCACCAAAACCACAAAATTTATAAATAACAGTATTTTAACTTTTGGTTTCATTCATTTACTTGTTGGTGTACCTGTTCTTGTTTTTTTATTTATGTATTTTTAAAAGTGATTAAGAAATAGGATACTGATATGACCAAGATTTTTGAAAGTCTCTGTGGATCCATTCATATGTACATTTCGGATCCTTTAACCCAATAATAATTGCTAATTTGAAAGTTGATTTGTCATTTCCTTTCTCTCCTTTATCATTTACTACATGTGTATTTGTGAATACAATATGTGATGTTAATTTTCTACGCTTTGGAACTTTAAAATGTAAGCAGTATTATACATATAGTATTACTCTGAGACATTTGATTGCTCATGTTTTTTGAGATGCAACTACATTAGTGTGTAAGATGTAGTGCACTCATTTTTGCTGCTGTACCATATTTTATTTATGAATATATCACTTTTGATATACAATTCTCTTTTTGATATACAATTCAGTTATTTTGGGTTTCTTGTTACTATAGGCATTACTGTTATGATCATTCTTGTACTTGTACAGGTCTTTGGGTAACAAGGGCAAGGGTTTCTCTATGTTATATGCTTGATGTTACTTTGCTGACTCAGGATGTTTGACCATATCTTTACTAGGTAATGGGAAACTGCTTTTCAAAGTAGCTGTATCAAGTTTCTCGTCTACCTGCAAGTAATGAGAATTTCTGGTGCTCTATATCCTGGACTACTGTTGTTGTTGTTACACATTTTGAGTTGGGTAACCTGGTAGGTTTCAACAATTACTCATTTTTGTTTTAATTAACACTGCTCTAAATTTTAATGAAGCTGACCATCTTAATTCATTCATCATTTACATGTTATATTCTGTGGAATATCTATGTGTTTATTTTAGTTTCTCTAATGTTTTATGTCTTATAGATTTACATGAGTTAATTATTTGCTATACAAATTATTTATTTGGTTATATATGTGGCACATATATTCTTGGCTTTACCCTGATCAGCAGTACTTTTAGGAAAGTCATTTTAAAAAAATGTCCTTTATGTGAATGAAGCATTCTTAAATATGTTTTAATTTTTCAAAATTTTTGATATTCATTTGAAAAGCAATGTTATTTAAGAAGGAAATAAAATTTCTCTATAGGAAAGCCTACAGTGATATCTTAAGGCTAGCTTGAAAGTATTAATATTAAGAAGTTTCATTTTGATAAAATTTTACATTTTTTCATGTTGATAATATGGTTAGTGTCATATATTTTTGAATAAAACATAGTACCCAACAAAATACATGTAAGAAATTATTAGCCAGATTTACACTATGAAATTACTAGTAGACATACATCTGCTCCTTACTGCCCCCTGCAAAGGGAAATTTTGGCTGCTTCCTGTTTTACTTTTTCTGATGAAAGGGAATGTAAGATAAGAGCGATGGAATTTCTGGTTACTGGCAAATATTGAAATGAAATATTTCAAGGTTCGTAGCAATATCCTTCTGTGTGGAACTCAATTTTTCTGTATTTTCATTGTTGTACAAGATTTCTTAGCACACTCATAAACTCCTACCTCCAACACATGGACAAAAGCTGAACATTTTTTTCTTGAAACTTTTATTAATTGTAAACACATATATGGAATTTTTAGTAATCATAAACACATTTTTTTTCTTCCCTGTGCTTTTCTGGTTTTTAGAGAAAAGGCTCTGACCATCACTTCATTTATTTGTTTATTTTTGTAACTTGAGCTTTTTCTTGCAGATATATAAATGGTGATACTTACTGTTTAGTGATTTGAAAAAAGGGAAAGGGCAGTAACTGTCAGAGGATAAATGATTTTCAGTCAGCATTAGGCTGGCAAAGATTCAAACTTTTTACCACAATGTGATAACCTTGCATTTCCTTCACACAGTAGCAATCTCATGAGTTTATAATCTGATTGTCTTAAACTGACTTAGTCTTTCATTACTTGTGTCAAAATTTATCTTTCTTTGTAATTTTTTTTTTTTTTTTTTTTTTTTTTAGACGGAGTCTCGCTCTGTTTCCCAGACTGGAGTGCAGTGGCCCGATATTGGCTCGCTGCAAGGTCTGTCTCCCGGGTTCATGCCATTCTCCTGCCTCAGCCTCCCAAGTAGCTGGGACTACAGGCACCCGCCACGACACCAGGCTGATTTTTTGTATTTTTAGTAGAGACGGGGTTTCACTGTGTTAGCCAGGATGGTCTAGATCTCCTGACCTTGTGATCCGCCCGCCTCGGCCTCCCAAAGTGCAAGGATTACAGGCGTGAGCCACCATGCCTGGCCGTAATCAAAACTTTTAAAACAAGTAAAAGTATTTTTTAAAGTATGCCTTTTTTTTTGGACAGAGTCTCCCTCTGTTGCCCAAGGTGGAGTGCAGTTGCTTGATTGCACTTCACTGTAGCCTCAACCTCCCAGGCTCAAGTGATCCTTTCACCTCAGCCTCCTGATTAGCTGGGACTACGCTGTGTGCCACCATGCTCAGCAATCTTTTTCTCATTTTTTGTAGAGATGGGTTCTTGCTATGTTACCTGGCTATGTAGAGGACTATATGCTCTTGCAAATGAAGCAGGCCATTTCCCCCATTAATATTATAATCCTGCTCTCGCAAACGAAGCAGGGCATTCCACCATTAATATTATAAGTCGCGCTCTTGTAAACGAAGCTGGGCATTCCTCCTCTGCAAACAGGGAGGACAAAGGAGCCTACAAGACTGGCCTCAGTTGCAAATAGCAGACCCTGGGGTCTTGTTTATATGTAAACGTCTTGGAAATTCAGAAAGTCAGGGAAAGGTCAGAAAAACAACAGTGTGTCTTGTGACTTGGTAACATTCCACAAACAACAGTATAAAATAAAGCGGAGTGTGTCGTTCAGAGCGGCCGCCATGTTTGTCTTGTCTTGTGTTGTCTTGTGTGTTCATTCCTTTGTTCAGGAAACACGCGGACCCCAACATGGCTAGGCTGGTCTCGAACTCCTAGGCCCAAGTGATCCTCCCACCTCTACTTCCCAAAGTATTGGGATTATAGGTGTGAGCCATTGCACTGGTATAAAACTTCTTCTTAACTGGATATTAGCTTATTCAGGCAATAGTATACATCATCATTGCCACAAATTATAAGGTTGGGAAAAACAAGCTTTGTGAAACAGAAAAATAATTGATATCACAATCTAATTCTGTGAATTGAATATATATTATGCAATGCTTTGATTAGAACACAGTTTCCAGAATGAGATAAACCTGTATACAGATATTGGCAGCCCACATAGCTTGATGATCTTGGGAAAATTATTTACTATCTCTGAGACTCATTTGCTAGTCTGTTAAAATGGGGTTAATAGAGAACATCGTCATAGTGTGCTTTGAACGTTGAAAAGGAACTGCATATCAACGGAAAATTTAGATAGGAAAGAGACTTTCACACTTGGTCTGAGCAGAGGCTTATAGTTAATAGCTTTTCAGCAATAAATAAATAAATAAATAAATGGAATAACCTAAGTGTTCCTCAGTAAGGGAATGCATTTATGAAACATTGAATATTCCTATTATTGTTTACTATCTGCAGTTTAAATGAATATATTATTTTACAGGAACTACTAGAGATAATAGGAAAATATAATGCTAAATAGGAAAGCAGGTTAGTGAGTACAGACATTGACACACACATACACACATACATTTTATATATATATATATATATAGTTTATTAATACATTTAAATGTGGCAGAAATAATCAGGAACTGAAAGAATACATGTCAAACTCATTATGGGAGTTTTCAGAGATGTTAACAAATAAATGAAACTGTTACTGAGTGCAAATAAGACTTCATTTTTTTGTGTAACTTTCTAAAAACTTTGAAGCTAAATTTGTAAGACATATGTACCCTACACATGAAGAAATATATTTACACTAAGAATGTGTATATTTATATGGGTATATATGTATGTAAATGAATACACATGCAAGGGGATGTCAAAAGTTCAAAAAATGAAATTAAAAAATAAAAATAAAAAAAGTAAGTTGATTTTCTCAACATAAGCTCCATCAAGTTTAAGACACTTTGGTAAATGATGATATCAACAATTTAGTTCATCCCTAAAGAGGTGAACATCCTGGGAATTTATCCATGTTAATTCATTCTTTTTTACATTATGCACTGAAGAGAAATGGTTGTCCTTAAATTTTTTTTAATATTAGAAAACAAGAAGTCAAAAACAGCCAAATCAGGACTATAGGGAGATTGCCTAACGATTTCCCATGGAAACATTCACAAAATTACCCGTGCTTGATGAGAGGAATGAGCAGGAACAATGTTATGGTGGAGAGAGACTCTGGTGATGTTTCCCTGGGTGTTTTTTTTTGCTAAAACTTTGACTAACTTTCTCAAAACACTCTCATAACGAGATGAGATGTTATCATTGTTTGCACCTCCAGAAAGCCAACAAGCAAAATGTCTTGAGAATTCCAAGAAACAGTTGCCAAAATTTTTGCCCTTGATTAGTCCACTTTTGCTTTGACTAGAACAGTTTCACCGCTTGATAGCCATTGCTTTGATTGTGCTTTATCATTGGGATCATGCTAGCAAAGCCTAGGATTTTGACCCCACTGGTTTAAATTTCAGTTGGAGGCTTTACTCTTATCTGCAGCTGATCTGACTACAACAATTTGGCACTCATTGAGTGAAAAGTTTGCTCAACATCAATTTTTCAGTAAGAATTGTGTAAGCTGAATCAATTGAGATGTCAATAGTGTTGGCTATTATTTCTTCTGTTAATCATTGATATGCTTCATTCAGGGCATGAACAAGATGATTTTTGTCCTTGCAAATTGATGCGGATGGTCTGCTACTGTGGGCTTCATCTTCAATATCCTCTCATCCCTTCCTAAAATGTGTTACTCCTTTGTAAACCCCTGATTTCTTTTGGTCATTGTCTCTTTAAACATTTTATAAAACATCAATGATTTCACTATTCTTCCAACCAAGTTTTAACACAAATTCAATGTTTGTTCTTCTTTGATTTTAGCAGAATTCATGTTGCTCTGATAGGGGTACTTTTCAAACTGATGTTTTATCTTTCTTATACCTCCAGCTAGATCCTATTCATATGTATTTTGTTAGTATGAGTTTGTTTTGGTACAAAAGTCTTTTGAAATTAATGAGTGGTTGTTTATAATATGCATTTTCATAAACTAAGAAATTCTGCTGCTCGTGTGTGTATGTGTGTGTGTGTATGTGTGTGTTTATGTCTATACACTAAGAAATAAAGCCATAAAAAAAAGGAATTGGAAGTAAAAATCTAAAAATAAAATATCACTATTACCTGCAATGGTATTCCAAGTAAGCTTAAGCATTTCTCCTTAGACCATATCTCTGAGGGAACAGGTTGAAAAGTAGAAGTGCTTGAACATTGCTGAACAATGCAAGAATTTTCTCCAAAGTGATTTAATGGGTTCAATTACTTTGGAGAAAATATCTCCTCAGCAGGATGAGAGAGCTTCTGCTTCCTCACATCTTTGCCAACACTAAATATTATCAGTACTTTGATTAGACAACATTGGTTAAGAAAAACGTTAAACAGAATTGTTTGTGGTAGAAAACTAACCTTTGTTTGAAAGGGAATTCTTCTAAAATCTTATATTAGGTTTGATATTGATATTTTAGGAAAATATATGTTATCAAGTGAAAAAATTTCCCTCCATTTCCAGTAAGATATATGTGTATTTTAATAATATATATTTATATTAAAAAGCGATGAATGGAAGCATTCTTGTCTTGTTCCAGATCTTAGTGAGAAGGCATTCAGTTTTTCTCTGTTTAGTATGGTACTAGCTATAGATTTGCCATATATGGCCTTTATCATTTTGTGGTTTGTTCCTGGCATATCCAACTTGTTGTGGGTTTTTATCATGAAAGGACATTAAATTTTATCAAATATCTTCAGCGTATTTTGCAATAGTCATATGGTTTTTGTCCTGATTCTGTTGATGTGATCTATCAAATTTATGAATTTGCATATTTTGAACTATCCTTGCATCCCTGGGATAAATACTAATTGATTATAATAAATGATATTTTCAATATATCATTAAATTAGGTACAGTAGTAATTTGTGTACAAATTTTGCACCTATCTTAACAGAGATATTGGCCTGTAGTTTTCTATTTTTCTTGTTTTTTTTTTTGTTTTTTTGTTTTTTTTTTTTTGCTATTAGGGTAATGCTGGCCTCATAAAATATATTTGGATGTATTTCCTTCTCTTCAATTGTTTGGAATAGTTCAACAATAATTGGTATTAGTTATTTTTTAAACATTTCATAGAATTCAGGAGTGAAGCAGCAGTCCTAATTTTTTTAATGGGAGACTTTTTAATTATCTAATTAGTTAGCACCTATCTGTTTATGTTTTCTATTTCTTCATGTTTCAGTCTTGCTATGTTGTGTATGTCCAGAAATGTATACATTTGTTCTAAGTTTTCCAATTATTGGGTGTATAGTTATAGTGGTATCTAATAATCCTTTACATTTCCATTTTGTCAGTTGTAATGTCTTCTTTTTTGTCTGTGGTTTTACTTTTTTCTTAGATTGTCCAGTTGATGATTTGTCAATTTCATTTATCTTTTCAACAAATTAATGTCTCATTTTGGTTTTCCTTTGTATTTTTTAGTCTTTCTGTTGTTTAGTTGTGATCTAATATTAATTTTTTCCATTTACTAATTTGGGGTTTTGTTTGTCTTTGCTTTCCTATTTCCTTGGGGTGTACAGTTAGGTTATTTATCTGACATCATTCTATTTCTGTTTTTTATATATGTCTTTATTGCTATAAATATTCCTCTGTGTACTGGTTTTGCTATATTTCAAATATGTTAGTATGTTGTGTTTCCATTTTAATTTGTTTCAAAGTATTTTTTGTTTGTTTGTTTGTATATTGACCCATTGGTTGCTCAGGAATATGTTTACTCTTTATGATTCATATCTATATTCAGATCATCAGCTTCATTTTAAATCCGTCTTCAAGAATTGGTATAACTTTTGGTTTCTGAATCATGTCTTCCCTGTGTAGTTTAATATTTAAGCTAGGTTGGCTGTTCATTCTCTGGAGTTTCTAGATATCTACACTTTCATAAAAGTAAGATTAAGTTCTGGTATAATATTTTAAAATGTCAAATGTAAACAATTGGGTTAATAATAAACCCATCTATTGCAGGTAACTAATTTGTCAATGTTGCTTTTGGCTATTTTATTCTTACAATGTGATAAAATTTGCGTGTTTGCTTGCTTTGAACCCATTTTGACAAGCATATTTATAGCTAATTAAATTAATGAGAAACTATTTCCACTTTTTCTAGACGACTTATGCCATAAGCTTTAGTTTAACAAAATTGTATATGAACACTATGTTCATATTACATGTGTGGATTATAAGTAGATAAATACTTTGAGATGAGCATTGTCTTTTATCTTATGTTTATGCTTCACCTATAACTACTGGAGTTGGAGTGATTGAGCTTCATAAACTCCTTTTTTTGAGATTACTTTTCTCAACAACTCTAGTTTAAGCAGAAGATTGTTGTCATCTTTATTTGAAGTGCAGTTCAACATTATATG
Source organism: Colobus angolensis palliatus (assembly GCF_000951035.1). Lineage (NCBI taxonomy): Eukaryota > Metazoa > Chordata > Mammalia > Primates > Cercopithecidae > Colobus > Colobus angolensis. The sequence goes on along the minus strand of NW_012116788.1, from coordinate 536,128 downwards.
CAGAGGCCACAAACATGCTACTATATCACAAAAGTTGCATGAAAAAATATTTGAAAATGGTTATGGCATGATTTAAAGTTTCTTGGTTTTTCCTTGGTTTACTCCTTAAGAAAATGAAAATCTTTTGTGAACATTAAGAATGAAAACAATATGTTTGATTTTAATGGGAATTATATTACTTTTTAGAATCATATTTAAAAATTTAGTAAATTAACTATTTATGTTCTCTTTTTCTTCACATCATTAGCTAGGTATAAGACCTGAAATGAAATTCATTCTCACTAGTCTTTCACTGACAGATCACTTTTATCAATTGCAAGCTGGGCTTGTATGCAATACATCAGTATGTGTGAATTTGACATTTTCATCACAAGATTTGACCCCTGTTGAAATGTGTCTACCTGAGTCATAGAGACTATATACTGAAATTACAGTGGGAACTCTGATTCTGAGAGTTCACCAAAGAGATAATTAAATTAAGCTTGTTCACCTTCAAAAAGGAAATTCTGTTAACATTTGGAATGGATGGCACTAACAAAAGCATAAAAGTCAGTTTACTTGACATCTAATAAGGATGACAAATTACTGCTGTTTTTGGGGGTGTGTGGGGGAACTAAAATTGAAATGATAAGAATCCTATAAGCACTGGATCTTTTTCTAAACAGTTTAAGGATTTTTTAATACTCAGTTTCACCAAGATTTATTTTGTTTACTGCCTACTATATGCCAGGGACTGTGAAACATTTGGAGACATAAGTAGGAGTGAAATCTGTCCGTGTCCTCCTAGAGCACATATCTGGTCATAATACATATTTAAAAGAGTATTAATTATGCTTACTCTGAGGTGGAATGTGAAATGAGGACTCACACAAAGTGAGCAGCTGCCCACTTAGTCTTGTGAGAATTGTTTATTAAATATTTAAGAATTTTGCAAGCTGGTTTGGGAGCTTGAAATTGGTCATGGTGGGAATAGTCACATGTTGGAAGTTGATACATGCTGAAAATCATCTCCCTATATTCCTCCCCAGCTGCTTTTCCAGAAGTCAACAAGTTGACTTCAAAATGGTGGCCCAGTCAAGATAATACTGAGGTATTCATTCAAATGAATATCCTTACAGTATTTTTTAGTTTTAATGTAGTAAGACTATTGAGTTTTGGGTATGAAAAGGGTGGAAAGTTATATCTGCACTTGATAATCGTAAGCTTTTCTATACACTAAGTAATTTGACACTTTTCCAGGCATTCCTACTCCATCGCAAAAATAAATAAATAAATGAATGAATAAATAAACCAATAAAGTAATGCTACTAACCATGTTACTCTCCTAAGAGGCAGTTTAACAAACACCATGGGACCTAAAGCAGCATCTCAAATTATTCTTTCAATCACATGGTTCTCCCTCTGAGAAGAATTCTGGTATATGGATTTAAGTTCCATACTGTTACACTCCCAGTCTTCTACCTAGGGCCCTATAATGTTTAGCTTCCTTTATAAAACTGATCACCAGAAGCTGCCAAACTGGCCTTTAACTTAGCTTATATTTGTTATAGATACCTGCCTGTGGGCAGTGATTTATGTGGCTCTGTTGACTTCTAGTAACATCTTCTTTTTTTTTTTTTTTTTTTTTTTTGAGACGGAGTCTCGCTCTGTCGCCCGGGCTGGAGTGCAGTGGCCGGTTCTCAGCTCACTGCAAGCTCTACCTCCCGGGTTTATGCCATTCTCCTGCCTCAGCCTCCGAGTAGCTGGGACTACAGGCGCCCGCCACCTCGCCCGGCTAGTTTTTTGTATTTTTTTAGTAGAGACGGGGTTTCACCGTGTTAGCCAGGATGGTCTCGATCTCCTGACCTCGTGATCCGCCCGTCTCGGCCTCCCAAAGTGCTGGGATTACAGGCTTGAGCACCGCGCCCGGCCCTAGTAACATCTTCTAACTAATAAATATTCCAAGGTAGTCCAGAATGTTGAGCTGTCTCTTTTATTTCACTTTTTCTATGCCTCCTTTTTAGGGCTTCCAGATAAAATGCAACGCAATATTATTAATTGTTTATTTGAAATTGAAATTTAACCAAGAGTACCGTATTTATATTTTCTAAATGGGACAACCCTGTTTCTCTCTAAATTTCAGTCTGAGCCCCCTAGAGTTGCCACATAATTTTGGAAAGTGTGTAAGCATTTCCGATTTGTGATCAAAGGCAGTGGAAATGAAGAGGAGATCATCTTTTCGAGCTTATGTTTTTCTGTGAAAAGTTGCAGAGACTTACAGGCTCACCTCTAAAAATCCTATTGAAGAGTATGTTTCTTGTATACTTTGAGTTTAGAAAAAGGGAAAATAAAGTTTAAACTGGAAAATGTAAACATTTTTCTGAGAGAAGGTACATCAGAATATCTCCAACAACAAATTTAAAACAGACAAACAAACAAAACAAAACAAAACAAAAACAAGAAGAGTGAAATAACCTAAACATATAGAAGAAGGGAAATCTCTAGGTCATAATATATAATTGTAAATTAAAGTCTTTATATGAGATTCCTAGGTAATTATTTGAGATTCCACCATCTGAGGTTTGAAACTTATTAAAAATAGCTTTTTAGTATCTGTAAGGTCTATTTCATGGGATAGTGGTTAGATAGCAGGCATTTAGGTCTGTCTATCTCAGTTTAAATTCGATCTCTCTTTTCATTCATTATGTGACTGTGCAAGTTACTTAATTTTCTGGGTCACAGGTTTGTCATTTCTAAAATAAAAGTAAGTAAATCCCCTTACTCATATAGTTGTTGGATGGTAATGTGTGTAAAATGCTTAGAACATTGCCTGGCACAAGATACACAGTCAATATGAATCAACTGTTAGAATTATCATCATTATTACCTGCTAAAAGACAAAAGATGGTTACCAAACAAAGAACTGTCTAAAACAATGTGGAAAATGGTTAATAAGGAGTGGTAATCAATCTGTAGTATGTTAAGATGCAGTATGGGATTTTCATGGTTTATGTTATTACTTATGCAGTGAGTCTATGAAATAAAATGGGGGAGTCAGGAGAAAAGTATTCCAATTGTCTGGCAGCCTTCATAGGGTGTATCTTTTGCACTGGGTAGCAATAAGTTGATGGAAAGCCAAAAGAGTGCACTTTTCATGTTAAAATTATTCATTTTTTATTGAGTCAATTTAAAAAATATTTTTACTAAGGACTGGTTGAAATATCTTGACAGCTCAGCACAGTCTTTCAACTCTAATGTTATATTTATAGAAGTAGCTAAGTGTGTAATATCAACAGTTTTATGTATTAATAACTATGGAGTAATACAAATCAAACTACAAATCGTAAATTGACAACAACAAAATGGAAGCCTTTTAATTGACATTTAATAATCACTATTACTTTAGAGGAATAGCCTTATAAAAAGATGAACAACCTGCTTTTGTTCACAGATAATTTTCTAATTTTAGCTAGGATGACTTTTGCAGGAAATCCATTTCCGTCAGACTCTATTATTCCTTATTTTCAGTCACTGCATATACGCAGTATACAAGCAAATAGGAAGATTTCTAATGGAACACTAGCAATGCAGCTTCGTAAACAATAACAACCACAGAAAAAATTGCAAATGGGCACATTTATAAAAAGGAATCATACTGTTCAAGGTCCTTCTCTTTTCTTATGGTGATCATTGTAGCTATTTATTTATGAGTTATGGGAAATGACAACTATAGTCTTAAATTTAATTTATAAAGTGTTTTAGTTTCCCAAACAGAAATTGTTTATTCACAAATTGTTTTAAAAGTAAAAGGAAAGAAAAAGAAAAATTCTACTGAATTCTAGACAAAATTTAATGGAATTATGTCATTTAAAATGAAGTAATTTATAGCTTTTAATGAAGTATCTCATCAGCCTTTAAAAATTCTGTTTCTGTTCTAGTTTCCATTCACTAATTTTATTTCTTTCTTCCATATTACCCTTTCATTTTTCTCAACCTGATTCTGTTCTTTACAAATTGAAAATCTCTGTTGAAGAATTTTTTCTTACTTTTTTCCCTTCATATTCCATGCTATAAAAAGCAGAGTTGGGCCAAACTAACTTCGGTTCTTTAGAGTGATATTTTGTAAGCCAGGATGCACATAGGATTACTGTCTTTAGGGCTGTTGATTTGCTACTTATCCTTTCTGTTCTTTAAAAATAACTTTATAATGAATTTGACACAATTATTTTAGTTGCTTAGTTGTACAAGGCATTAGCTACCTGAACTTTTACAGGAGGTCTAATGGTAAGCCACAGTATAGTTTTTGTAACTTCACAGAGTTCCCTCTTGTATTATTTCCATGCAGTTGTTTTAATTCAAGTGGCAGTTTTTGAACAATCTTTTCAGAGATCTCCTAGCTGTTTCCTCTCCTTGCCTCTTTAATCTACATCTCCTCATTTATGTTCTCCATTGTATCATTGCTGCTCATTTTGGATCCAGATCCCAGCAGGTTATCTTCACTGTGGGGTTTTGTCATGATGTTTGCTGGTGAAATTTAAAATTAATCTTTGAAGATGTAATCAAATTGAGATGATGTCATTACTGGATATGAATTGACCCCAAATCCAATGACTGGTGTCTTTTTAAGAGAAAGGAGAGACAGCAAGACGCAAAATGGCCATGTGAAAATGGAGGCAGAAAGCTACAAACCAATGGTTGCCAAAGACTCTTGGCAACTACCAGAGGGCAGAAAAGGGCAAGGAAGAAGTGGTTTGTAGAACCTCCTGAGGCAGCATGGCTCAGATGACACCTTGATTTCAGATTTCTAGCCTCTGTAAGAGAATACTTTTGTGTTGTTTTAAAATACAATTTGTGGTAGTTTGTTATGAGCTCTGGAAAGCTAATATAGAGTCCTTGTACATTTCACTGTAGCCTTTGACTTATTATTATAAAAATGCTATCATCAATGACAAAATCAATTCCATTTTAATATTATTACCACATTTGATCAAGAGAGGGCATATTATGTAAGACAAATGTTACAGAGCATTGATGATATTTCTTGGGTTCCTGCTCTGTGCTAAGACCTGTGCTAAATGTTCCACATAGATTAGTTCATTTGCTATTCACAGCAACCTTATAAGGCACTAATCATTGTCATCCACCTTTTTATAGATGAAGTGTTTCAAAGAGAGAGAGGTTTTGTTTTTCCCCTTAAAGCTAGTTGAATAGCAGAGCCATGATCAAATCTCAGTTCTGGCAAGCATTAAAGTCAGAGTTTTTGAACATCGTACAATAATAGCCTTTCCTTCACAGCAGGTATTCAAAGATTATTAAAATGGGAGATAATATTATTGTTAATCATGCTTAGAAGTTTAAAAACTAATATTTTATTCAAATAAATAATTCCTAGAAACACAAGATCTGAAAGAGAGGCAGAAGTTTGTGGAACTTTGCTTGTGTTAATCACTCTCACTCCCTGCCTGCCCCTAGCACTTCTCCTCTGCAGCACCACACAAACACTGCTCTTTGCAAAACACAGGTTAAAAACTGACATCGTCATTTTAGTTTAAGGCAAATGAGACTTACAGAGACAAATTGACTTTTCCACAAACGTTGTGTCAGATCATGTCAGAGCTGAGATCAATGAATGTCCTTCTGTGAAGGAGCAGATGAGCCAACACTTTTACAGCATAATTGATATGGGCCATCTGGGCTTCAGACTTTTCTTATCACAGATAAAATAGGAAGCTTAGGCATTACAAAGCAAACTGTCCCGCAACTGTAGGCAGTACCGTGAGCAGCTGTGAGCAATGTGCAGTTTATGAAACAATACAGATGTTCTTCATTACAAATATTATGGAGACATTAAATGCCATTTTAAATAAATTTGATTTACAAAGGTAATAATTAATAGTGATTGAGGATGCACGAAGCACACGTCTTGGCCATGTATAAAATGCACTGTCTTCTATACATTACTTATTAGGCCTTATAAAATACACATTTCCTGGGCCTAATGAGAATGAGGTGAATTGGAACTAACTGCTGAAAGTTTTATTTTACTTTCTTTCCTTGCATCTAATCATTAGAAAAATGAATTGACCTTAGGTGAGCATGAGAAATATTTCAAATTTTATTTTTGTCAAAACCCCTAAATATGTAAAGCTTTGAAATCTGAGTTTTGTAAGTCTGGCTTCTCTAAGGCACATCAAGTTTTTCCAAGATCAATTAGTTTTAAATTTCACCTGATGAAAGTGTGATAGCTGAAATGAGTTGCCCTAATCTGCACTCCCCGATGTTAGACTATCTTTTATGATCCTATTTCTTGGAAATAAGATTGGGATAATAAATGGCCACAAAAGGGTTAAAGCGAAACATTGAAAATTTTCAAAGAAACCAAAATAATTGGGGCCAATTGACATATATATATTTAAATACAGAAACTTTTAATGCTCTCAATATATCAAGCCATCAATCTGCAACAAGTAACCATTGATTGTCTTAGTTGCTAAGTCACTGAGGTATACATTAAGCATTTTCTAATATGTCTATACCACCCTGAATTCCACTAAATGGAAGATTCAAATAACTGTCTGGAAAGATAACAAGAGAGGGAGACCACTATACCCATGTACTTTAATAGCTTGTGCCTCAGGCTACAGGTGAGTCTGAAACAGCTTGATGTCATGGTATAGAAATCAGTGCTGTTGTAATAATTACAGTTATTTTGACATTTCTTGCAAATTTCACCCATACAACTCTCATATTTCTCAGTTCATAACTAGACATTAACTGAACTGGAAACAGCTTGTAGCTTTTCTTCAAAAGTCTTAGCCCAGAGCTTCCATACTCAGATCAATGTTTGAAAGTCCTGCTTTAAGTAGGCATAATCCTAGATCCTACTCTGAACCTAGATCCCTGCCTGATCTGATGGCAAATTAGAAACTTCTATACAAGTCAACAGGGTTTAGACAGAACCTTTTGCTTTAGTGCCCTAGGTTTACTTATGTGATATTTAAACATGCCTGGGGTACGGCAGTACAAGTTTTAGAGGTCAAAGTACAGAACATTTTTGTGACTGTGGGGCAGGCAAAGATTTCTTAAACTAGACACAAAAATAACTAACCATAAATGTCTAAAAAGATAAACTGGATTACATTAAAATTAATAACTTTTTTTTTTGAGATGGAGTCTCGCTCTGTCGCCCTGGCTGGAGTGCAGTGGCGCAATGTAGGCTCACTGTAAGCTCCGTCTCCCGGGTTCACACCATTCTCCTGCCTCAGCCTCCCAAGTAGCTGAGACTGCAGTCACCCACCACCATGCCTGGCTAATTTTTTGTATTTTTAGTAGAGACGGGGTTTTTCCGTGTTAGCCAGGATGGTCTCGATCTCCTGACCTCGTGATCTGCCTGCCTCGGTCTCCCAAAGTGCTGGGATTACAGTCGTGAGACACCAAACCCGGCCCTAAAATTAACAACTTCTACAATAAAAAGCCACCATTAATAGTGTGCAAAAATAACACAAAGAGTAGGAAAAATATGCCTGAAGGGATTATAATCTGAAATATATAAGGAATGCCTAAAAAGTAAGAAAAAGTCTAACAATCTAATAGAAAAATGGGAAGAAAATGTGAAGACACCGTAAAGAAAATAGCCAAATGACCAATATAGATATAAAAAGGTGTCCAACTTCATTAGTCATTAAGAAATGCAAAACAAAATTCTAAGGTGAAGCCATTAGAATAGCTAAGATGAAAAAATTCAAAATGTCAAGTGTGATGAAGATGTGTAGCCAAACAAAATTTTTCTACATTGCTGTGGGTGTATTAATTATTACAGTGTCTTGGGAAAGCAGTTAATCAACATTTACTAAGATTGAATTGCATATTTCATGATGTAGCAATTCTGTATCAAGAAAAAACCCACAGAAATAGAAATAGGTATATATGCTTAACAAAAGACATGAGTTAGAACGTTTATAGTGCCACCATTCATAATTGTTTCACACTAGAAATTACCCATGTGACCATTAAGAAAAAAGTGAATAGATAAATTGCAGTATATTGGCACAGAGAGTATTATTCAGCAATGAGAATTAATGACCTACAACTACACACAAAAATATTCATGAATGTTACAAAATACTTTTGAATTAGAAAAGTCAGATGCAAAAGTATGCATACTGTATAATTTAATTTATAAAAATAAAAAATTCAGATAAAACTAAAGTATGCTTTTAAGGTGTGGAGTAAAAGGGACTGAAAGAGACGGTAGTAGATGGAAAGCATCATTAAAGTGACGTCTGGAACCCCAATAATGTTCTGTTTCTTGTTCTGGGTCCTGATTATGTAGGTGTTTTTAATTTGTGTACTTATCAAACTGACAGTGTTTGCACTTTCATTTTGTATCACGCTTCAATACAATGTTTAAAATATATATGTGTGAAATACTTAAAGGCAGACTGTTTTTCCTATTCCTAATTTTACCTCTTATTTTCTGGACTAATTTGTCCATCAGTGAACCTTGGTTTCTGTTTATCAAACAGTTGCAAAAAGCTAAGCTTATTGCTAAGAGCTCTTCCCATTCCTATGCAGTTTCTTTCTTCATCTAGATCTGGATCCTGCCTTAATAAATATTGTACATCACTTTGATGGTTTCCTTTCACTAGATGTAAATATCTACAACCAGTGACATAAAGCCCCTCCAGTCTTGACAATTTCTATTAGTTTCCTTTGTGGATACATGGGCACTGGTGTCTGGACTGGCCAGGGGTTTTCTAAGCCCCTGGAGATTTAATGATTTGAGCTATTAATTAGTCCCAGGAAGGACTAGTTTTTATGCCTTGGTGAGTTTATATTAGTCCTAACTAAACCACCTCTGGGATATTCTTCCTTGTTCTTTTCTACTCACACAGAAACACATGTTTTATTCTTAAATTCCTATGAGAAAAGTCCCATTAGCCTAACCATGTTATATAATTGAAAAGTTGTCTAATTAGGTTAAGTTTGGACTTTACATTTTAAGGCAGATAAAACTGGTTCCTATATGATTATTTAAAAAAGGTAAGGCTTTATAAATTCTATGATGTTGTAACATTTGAGATTTAAGCTTTTATGTAAAACATTTTTAGGTTGTAAATAAGAATATAAATTTCTCCTTTTTTGATGACATGAAAAGTCTATCTGTAGAAGAACAAAGTTTCAAAATCATGGGTGAATTATTCTGATAAGTTATCTTTCATAGTTCACCACATTTCCCATTCAATAGCTACTAAACATGCTGAATAGGATAGTTATGATCAGGGAATTACTTTATTTTTTTCTGGCCACTTCTTTCAAACATAGTTTATCAGATACTAATTCCCCATACACTTATTAATATCTTGGGTAGATCTCATAACATTCTCTTCATTTTCAGACATTAAAATAACTTCATTTTCTGAAATTAATATTTAAGTCAAGTCTTGTTCTCACATTTATTTCCAGTCTTCTCCTTGAACTCTCAGCTCACACTTGATCTGCTTTTTTAGGGCAAGCAGTGAGGGAGGATGTTGTAGTCTGTTTTGGACCTTCTTGTTTCTTTTAATTCTTCTCCTTGCACTCAGCTTCTGGCACCTGCACAGTTGAGAAGAATAAGGGCAAACATCTCTACACTTAGCTGATAGCTGTGATTTAGTATTAGCTGGTTAAAACTCTTTTTCAAAGAGTTCTAGTTTTTGCTTTTCTGAGTGGTATTATTAGTAGGTTCTTTCAAAGTCCTGTGAATTTCACTGTCCACTTTTATGGTAATATGCTCTGTGACTGCATATTTGTCAACCCACAGCTGTTACCTTGTGATGGAATTCCATATAAATTCTCTTTTGCTGTCATTCTGTATTAATTTGGGAACTTTAAGGTGCTGAGTACCTTTTTAATGATTAAGAAAAACACAAGTTGAAAATTAAAGTGTTTTTGCTTACAGGCCCTGGAGGTACACACTATGCCATAATGGAGGTGAGTCAGCACTAGGAAAGAGAGGAATAGCAATCTGTGAGCCAATTCTTTTACTGAGTCTAGGGCATTATCCAAACAGGGTTCCTGCAGCAAGTTTTAATGGGTAGGTTTGAAGCAAGGAGGCACAAGTTCCAGAAGGTCATGCTGTGACTGAAACATGGTTACTGTGAAAATACCTACACAGTCCATGAGGGGATCAGTGAGATTGCTGAAGTATGTTTTATCTAGCTGTCCCACAGGCAGGTGGTCATGAAGAGGAAGTTGTATGAGGCAGTTGTATAATACCACAATGAGGAACTGGCAGGGTTTGATGGGGAGTGAGCTAATGAGTTGAAAACTGTCTCATGGGTGACTGTGACCCACTCCTGGTATGAGAAAGTCCAAGTTATACTCACAATGGATGCCAAGGCAACACCATAATGATATGAATGCATTACAGACCCCTTTGTTCAATAGATGCTCCTTTTGGGCAATGTCCTTTTATTATATGCCAATTCTGTCTATCTTAGTGATATGAACTTAGCTTGAGAGAACCAACGTACTTTTTGCCACCAACACTAAGAGTGCAGCTTTCTCCCATTACTGTTCTGTCTTTTTTGGCAGGCTTCCCAAAGTTGCTTCTTGTCAGAATGAATGTTCTAGATAAAAGTTGTTACAATTAGCTATGTTCCACCTCCAACTTTTATACGTAATTTTCTCTCAAAGCACTCTTGACTTCTGCTCTAGTGACTGCTTTGGCCAACCTGAAGTTTCAGCAGCTCCACTGGTATTTTTTTCAGGTTGCACGATATATGCTTCCCCTCTAGCAAGCATCCACAGTCCTGGGGAGGGCTCTCTTGATGCCTGCATCACTTGCCTTGAGGTGCAGTGGAAGAGGGATAATCCCCACCATTGCCACTGTGGGGATCAAGCAGAAATTCTGTAGCATTCTATACTTCTACCAATTATTTTACAACAGTCTCTCCCAGCACTCCTGTGACAATAAATCCTTACTATTCCTGATATTTATAGTTTAGCAGCAAAAACTTTTTTAGGTTATAAGTTCCTCTGACTGAACAATACTGCTGTAGAACACAATCCTAAAACCCTAGGATAGAGCAGGCTTAAGGTTCTTAAGGATGAGAGAGCTATGTAACATGTTTGACATTTGAGAATATTCCAGACATTGCGTTGTTGTTAGGTAAAAGAATGAAGTGGTTTTCTTTAAAATATTTAAGTACTTTACATCTATGCTGAAGTATACTTCAAACACCAAATGGAATGTGTGCAATAAAAATGATGCTTATTTAGTTTTCCAGCCATGAGTTAAACCACCTGTGTCTTGAGACACCAACACTGGCTCTTTTCTGGCCAAAATACCTAAAAATACAACTTCTTAAATGATATATTACTTTTATTTCATTGTCCTGGGTGGCATAATTTGTTATAACATTTGCAATGCATTTTTAATCAACTTAATCTAGAGCTAGGGAAAGGGAACAAATCATAACTTGTACTTTCCATACGTTTGATATTCTCCATATGGCATTTGAGTCAGGAAGTTGCTAGAAAGAAAAATAGAAAATAAAAAAAATCAAAAACCAAAATCTTTATTTTTTTTTTCAGTTCAGGCCTCATTATCTATTTCATATCAACTGAAAAAGGCAAACTGTAATTTTTCTTGCTATTCCAAACATCTCTCTCTTATGTTTTTACCTGAATTCTTCCCTCTGACCATGCCTGGCATATGAATTCTCTTGAAGAACATACCTTACTCTATTACTCTACATAAAATGTTTCAATTATTTCTTTTTTTAACTGACAATTCATCTTTGTTCAAACATTTCAGCTTGGCATGGAAGCTTTTCTTTAGTTTATGAAACAAGTACTCCTTATTTTTGTGTGCATTTTCCTCTAATATATTTTATGCTTTCCCAGTGAATCTGTTTCTATCCATGTTCCTTACTACTTTTATTCTTTCCTCTTTAAGGAAAGGCTTTATTTTATTTTGAAATATATTCTTTTTATAAATATTAAGGTTGTAAAATGCAACAAAAACACAATATATCCAAAATCACACCATCAGAAATAATGTTTTTAATATCAGCTGAACATTTTCTTCGACATTTCTCAAAGCACATATAAAGAGGAATAAATATTCACACTTTCTACAAACTCTCCGTTTTATTTGATGCCTTAGTTAGAGGAGCAATATCTACATTATTTAACTAAAGTAACTATTTTACTTTGGAGGATATCCAAGCAAGGTAGTAGAATAGGATTCTCTCATGTTTGTGCACAGAAACATCAACTTGAACAATTATTCATGTACAAAAATACCTTGATGAGATGTAAGGAAATCCAGTGAAAGGTTACCAAAATTAAGGGTGCCACAAACATTTAAAAAAAAATGAAACACACTGAATAGGGTAGGAAGAACCATTTTATATTACCCATGTCACCCCTCACCTAACCCGGGTCAGTACACCATAGAGAGAGCTACCTTTTACTTAGAAAAAAGGAGAGAGAAATGAGCATCAGACTTTGCCTTGTACCCCAACACACAGGCCCATCCCACTAAAATTCAGCACTGAAAAGGCTCCCAAAACCCCAGACTTCAGGCTGGCACCCACAGACTGAGAGCTTCCGGGACTGACCCAGCCTCATGCTGAAACCTGTAGCTGCAGGTCCCAGGGCTATTCAGCTCCAGGTCCCAGGGACTAGGTCCCTGGGGCTGCCACACCAGTATGCTGACTTTAGTGGTCCCAGGTCCTGGAATGCTTTGGCTCTGGACTGGCCACAGCACTGAGTCAGTCCCAGCTGCCTGGGGATCTGGTCTGACTTCTTCCAGGCCTGCTCTCACAAACTTCTCTAAGCCTACCATAGAGCCTAGCTAACCGTAGAGGCCCTGGGCTCCAGACCATCCCCAGCACTGGGCCAGCAAGGAAAATGGAACAGGACAAAAGATCTACAAAGCAAGCAGGAAATCATTAACAAAATGACAGGAATGTGTACTTGTCTATCCATAATTACCTTGAATACAAATTGATTAAATTCTTCAATCAAAAGATATAAAGTGGTAATATGATGCAGCTGTCTTTGTTTTTGTTTTGTTTTTGCTTAGAGTTGCTTTGGCTTTCCAGGCTTGTTTTTGGTTCCATATGAAATAAAGAATAGCTTTTCTAATTATGTGAAACATAACATGTGTAGTTTGATAGGAATAGCATTGAATCTGTAGATTGCTTTGTTCAGTATGGTCATTTTAAGAATAATGATTCTTCCAATCCATGAGCATGTAATGTTTTTCCATTTGTTTGTGTCGTCTATGATTTCTTTTAGTAGTGTTTTATAGTTCCCTTTCTAAATGTCTTTGATCTCTTCAGTTAGATGTATCCATAGGTATTTTTGGGGTGTGTGTGTGTGTGTGTCTTTGGGATTGCATTTTTTGTTTGGCCCTCAGCTTTAACATTATTGATGTTCATTTTTTTCTCTTTCCTGATTGCTCTGGCTAGCACCTCTAGAATTATATTGACTAGGGTTGGTAGAGAGAACATTATTTTCCAGTTCCAGTTCTCAACAGGAATGCTTTTGCCTTTTACCTTTTCAGTATGAGTTGACTGTTGTTTTGTCATAGATGGCTCTTATTATTTTGAGGTATGTTTTTTGATGCCTAGTTTGTTGAGGCTTTGTATCATGAAGGGATGCTGGAGGTTGTCAAAATGTTTTCTATATATATATGGAGATGATCATATAATTTTTGTTTTTAGTTCTGTTTATCTGGTGAATCACATTTATTGATTTGCATCTGTTGGACCAAACTTGCATCTCAGGAATAAGCCTACCTGATCATGGTGAATTAACTTTTGGATGTGCTGCTTTATTCAGTTTGCCAGTATTTTGCTGACAATTTTTGTGTCTATGTTCAACAGGGATATTGGCCTAAAATTTCCAGCTTTTGATATGTGATTGATTCTGGCCTTGCAGGATGAGTTAGGGAGGAGACTCTCCTCCTCAATTATTTTGGAATAATTTCACTAAGATTGATATTTGCTCTTCAGCCGTGACTCCATTTGGCCCGGGGACATTTTTTTTTTGGTAGGTTTTTCATTACTAATATAGTTTTGGGATTCATTAGTAGTCTATTCAGGGTTTCAATGTCTTCCAGGTTCAAACTTGAGAGATTGCGTGTTAATGGGAATTTATCCATTTCCTCTAGATTTTCTAGTTTGTGTGCATGTTACAAGACAACAGCAATCAAAACAGCATAGTACTAGAACAAAAACAGACACATAGACAAATGGAACAAAATAGAGAACCTAGAAATAAAGCCATATACCTACAGCCATCTGATTTTTTTTAAGTCAACAAAAACAAGCAATGGTGAAAGGACAGTCTATTTAATAAATGAGGCTTGGATATGGGATATAAATTGACTAGCCATAAGCAGAATAATAAAACTGAATGCCTACCTCTCAGCATATATAAACATTAACTCAAAATGTATTAAAGACTTAAATGTAACATCTCAAACTATACAAATCCCAGAAGAAAATCTAGGAAATATCCTTTTTGACATCAGTCTTGGCAGAGAATTTATGGCTACATCCTCAAAAGCAGTTGCAAAGGAAAAATAAAGTTGACAAGCAGGGCCTAATTAAACTGACAACTTCTGCACAACAACAGAAACTATCAAGAGAATAAACAGACAAACTAGAAAAGATTTGCAAAATATGTATTTGACAAAGTTCTAACATCCAGAATCTATAAGCAACTTAAACAAATCGACAAGTAAAAACAGAAATAATAAAGTAGCTTTTGTTTACATTAATAACAAACTATCTGAAAAAATTAAGAAAACAATTCCATACACACTAACATTTTAAAAACCACATAGAAATAAATTTATCTAAGGAAGAGAAAAACCTATACAGTGAATACTGTAAAACATTGGTGAAAGATATTGAAGGATACAAATAAATCAAAAGATATCCCATGATTCTTCATTAGAAGAATTAATATTGTTAAAAAGTTTATACTAACCAAGGCAATCTACAGATTTCAGGCCATCCCTATCAAAATTCCAATGATATTTTTCACAGGAAGAAAAAAAATTCCTAGAATTCATATGGAACCACTAAAGACCCCAAATATTCCAAGTAATCTTGAGCAAAAAGATCAAAGCGGAAAGTATCCCAATACCTGACTTCAAATTATACTCTGAGGCTACGGTAATCAAAACAGCATGGCACTGCTATAAAGACAGAGATATACACCAATAAAACAGAAAAGAACATCCATATGGAAGTTCATGCATTTATGGTCAATTGATTTTCAATAAATTTATTTCCACATGGTGGTTACTGTAAAGTATCTCAATACCTGACTTCAAATTATACTCTGAGGCTACGGTAATCAAAACAGCATGGCACTGCTATAAAGACAGAGATATACACCAATCAAACAGAAAAGAACATCCATATGGAAGTTCATGCATTTATGGTCAATTGATTTTCAATAAATTTATTTCCACATGGTGGTTACTGTACAGCCTTAAAAAGGAAGAAAAGATTCTGTCATTTGTAATAACATGGGTTAGCCTGGAGGATATAATGCTGAATGAAATGGGCTAGTCACAGAAACACCAATACTGTATCATCTCACTTATACATGGAATCTAAAAATGTTGGATTCGTTGAAGCAGAAAGTAGCATGTAAGGGCTAGGGAATGGTGGAAGGTGGCTGCAGGACACATTGGGTAGATGTTGGTCAAATAAATTTTTTCATTTAGACAGGAAAAATAAGTTAAAGAGATCTATTGCACAACACAGTCATGGTAATTAACAAAGTATTGTATTTTTGAAAATTACTAAGAGTAAATTTATGTGTTCTTATATGTGAGTTAATATAAACGCTAATAATTTTGGTTTAGCTATTCCACAATATTTCTATATCTGAAAACTTCACGACTCATATAACAAACATGTACAATTTTTACTTGTCAAATGAAATAATCAATTAATTTAAAAAATGAAGCTAAGAAAACCCCTTCTGAACCTTGAAAACTGTATCTGAATTATATGGTTATTCAGACTTAATGAAGATATTCAGTTTTTATTACACATGAAGATCTCAATAGATAGAGTTCTCTTCAGCCTGACTTAAAAGAACAGGTACAATAAAATTCATTGTAAAATGTAATATTTATTTCCCTTAATATTGCTTTATAACCTCACATTAGGAGAAAATATTATTTCCACTTTATAGATAACACATAGAATTTGTGATCTTTTAATATAAAGAAGACAACATGGATACCTTTACACTGTGGTACTGTATCTTTGTCAGTATCCTCATATGTGCAAGGAAGTAAGCTTAGTTAGTGTTGCTCATGATAATTATTTACCTTTGTTAAATACTTAAGTTCCTGCTGCTACTTTTCCTGAACTATGCTACTTTGAGTTTCATGTATAAGAAGAAGCTTCAGTTTTCAAATTAACCCTAGCAATTCACAGCATCTACCTTTTGGGACTTTTGATGTAAATTGTTGTGAAATCACACCTCTCTCCAACAGTGAATTTCATGTGTACCACATAACCTTACATATACCTTGTCATGCAATCTTTACAAGTTGGTTGGGGGAAAAAAATCCAATTTTATTTTTGTGATATAGTTGCAGAAAACAGAAAAATTTATTTTTTAATATTCTTGGGTGTCATTTTGATGGCATTACACTAAAAGACTGAATATAAATAGTCTCTCACAATTATAGATATGTACCTTTGCAAAAATAATACAAAGAAATTAGTATTTAGTATTGGTAGAATTTTGGAATAGTCTGACACTTTCACTTGATTTATTTTAAAAAGTTTGAGTAACTTCTTTGTATAACTAATTATAGTCCCGTCTAAGAACTTCAAATATATATTTATTTGATTATTTTTAAAAAATGTGCTCTTGGCTGGGATCAGTGGCTCACACCTGTAATCCCAACACTTTGAAAGGCCAAGGTGGGTGGATCACCTGAGGTCAAGAGTTCAAGACCAACTTGACTAACATGGTGAAACTCTGTCTCTACTAAGGATACAAAAATTAGCTGGGCGTGGTGGCACATGCCTGTAATCCTCTCTACTCGGGAGTCTGAGGCAGGAGAATCACTTGAACTGGGGAGGTGGAGGTTGCAGTGAGTCGAGATCGCGACATTGCACTCCAGCCTGGTCAACAAGAGCGAAACTCAGTCTCAAACAAAAAGTACTCTTTGCGATTCAAACCTTTGTCTTCAACTATGTTTAGTCAAATGTCATACATGTGTATCTCAGCCTGTGTCTGAACTGAATGAACATACGTAATATTGTTTTCCACAGCCATGGAAAATCTAAAAGCCACTATGATTTACTTCACACAAGCTCTAGTTTTGGCATTAAATATACGTTCTCTTAGAATCTTGAGTTTACTAATTTTTGATAATTTACATTACAAAGGTTAAATAAATTTGCCTTTTCATCTGGAAAATGTAATACCACTTCTCATTTATATAATCAGAATGTTAATATGAGGTTATGCTTTCTCAGAGTAGCATACATTGATTTTTTATAGCAGTTATAATTATATATATATTTATGATGTTAATATTTCCCCATAAGCTGTGAGTATCACAGAAATCTTCTCTCTTTGTTCTCATCATTATTCTTACTTACTGTCTTATGCAGACATAACACATACTAGGCCCTCAAAGTTTCTTCAATCAATAAAATGTATTGAATCAATAAAAAACATGCAAATGACTTAGTGCAGTATCTGACATGATTTATATTACTTTTGATTAAAGCCATTTATTCACTGTAAAATGCTTCGTAGCCAACAGCATTTTAGAATTTAGCCTTTGAGATTATACATGACAGTACTTACACTACCAGAACAAATTTATCTTAATCTTAATATTTCAACTGATTTAAAGTGAATGATGAAGTAAAAAATGTGATTCATCTAAAAGCTTATTTACTAGATTTTAACTTGAGTCCCCAAACAGATTCATTTCCTCTCTAGTTGAATTACAGTTACTTTTAAAAGGGTATTACTAACAAGATACTGAGAGATCATTAGACATAACAATGCTAGAAGTCTAAACAATAATAAATGAGATGAGTTGAATGTCATATGTTCTTTTTCATATGGCAATCTAAAATTACTGCAAACATAGTGATAATTAATTATATCTCCTGAGATTATAAACTCATATTCTATACTGAGAACTGAAAGCAAATCTGATATTTTATAGCAAAATGCCAAGTGGAATTTGTTGTTTTGTAAGTGTTGCCTGGAATGAGGTACTTGAAATAGGATAAAGATAAAAGGGCAATGCCAAAAAGATGATTTATTTTCCAGTTGTTCATTCCTCTCCAGTAGGCAAACAACAAAGCTGCACACTGAGAGAATTTACTATATATGACACAAGCAAAGAAACTTATACTTCATCATAATCTATTTTCTTTCTTAATACCAACTCTTCATTTCATTTAAGAATTTAAGCAAATTTTGAAATTTTTAATGTCTGTCATTCCGCTTATCTCTAGAGCTTAGCATTATGCCTAGTACACATGACATAAAGAACAAATATCCATGAAAGGACTACATTTCAAATACATTTTATCAAAAAGTAAGTAGTCTGGCAAATCATAAATATGCAAATACTGATTAACAAACTCCTAATGTATAATATTACATGCACTTCAGTGCTCTCATTTAATTAAAATTAGTATTAAGTAGTGTTCCTATAGCAGTAATATGAAACTAATGTCATCAATTGGAATCAATATCTTATTTGGACATGATAAAAGTTTGTTCCTTTTTAGGAGAAATAAATTCCATATTCAGATTCCTTTGGATCTGCTCTGCCTCGATAATTCTTATTTTATGAAGAAATTACAAACTCTAGCAACTTGCTCTTATCACTCAGATAGTTGATAGCAGAACTCAATATCCAAGTTTCTCTACTTCTAATTTTTTTCAGTACAAAACAAAGATGCTACTAATTAGCAACCCAACTCAAGTTGCTTTATCAAGACAAATTATTTACTTTAAGTGAGGTGTTCTGTTTTAAATAAATCCACAATTACCAATGAGATATAAAAATATAACAATGGGATATTGAAACTTGTTTTTAAAATTAATAGTAATATTAATATATTATTTTGACAAAAATGTTTTCTATTGATAGAAATTTACTGAAATTATCAAATGATTTTATGTCAGAATACAACCACAAATTTGATTTGATTCATTAATTATATAATTATCCTTCCTACTTAAACTAATGGATGTATAATCTGTTAGTTAAATAACTCAAATGTATGAAGATAAACATTTGAATCATTTCTTTTTCTTCTTAATATGCATTGGAGTATCACAACTGTAATACTTTTGGATTCTTGCTCAATTATTAATTACTGAAATTTGGGTTTCTTAAGCATTTGCTAAGTGATAGATGAATTCAAACAAAGCACAGAACAAGTTTAAGAAAATGTAAAATCAAAGTTGTAATTCCAAAGTTTTCCCATTTCAATTTCTTTCCATATGTTTTTACAATATGAAATTTTATTCTCTTTATCTGTTTGTTGTGTTAATTTTCTCTTCCCACTGGACAACAATAGGTCAAAATCACTGATTTATTAATTTCACTTATAATTACAGCTTAGATGAATTTTCTAGGCATATGGTGGTTCTCTCATCGTATATTCATTTTGCTCAGAATGTTCTCCCTTTGAACTTAAAAGCTGGCCAAGTTTTAATGAAATGTTTGGAGAATAATAAGTTGAAAAAACAACCAGAGACACTTTTTCTGTTCCAGTTGTCTCACTAGTGCTATTAGCTTGCTCAGTGCTACTGAGTTTAGGGAAATCATGAGATATAGCAATACATTTTTACTTTTAAGCCTGAGGTACTTGTTTACAGTGATAAATACCTGCCTACAATGTTGACTTCTCTCTATTTTTAAGAAATATTACCAAATTAGGCCAGGGTCTGGTCCCATCACACCCTTAGCCCTCCCTTTATTTCTACCTTTCTGCTTAATTTTATATTATAATGGTAATCCCTTCCTGTTCTTTACATCAGAGGGGACTTAAAGATGGAAACAGCTACTGCAGACTACTAATATATTTGTAAAACAATGAAAAAGAGACTTCATTATTTTCTAACAAAATATATTTAACTATTATTAAGGGTAATACTTAATAATTATTTGTGCTTTTCATGTTTTTTTTTTTTTTTTAAATAGCTTGTTGAATTTGTTGGGTGTGCTGTTTGTGTTGTGGCCTAGGGAACTATCTCCCAGGAATAATGCTAAAAAGCAGCTTGGATGGTATAGCTTAGAAATTTATCTAGTAAATGTAATGATAAAATTCACAGACAATATACAGTTTACCTTTGAAAAACATGGTTTTGAATTGTGCAGGTCCATTTATATGAGAATTTCTTTCAGTAAATATATTGGAAATTTTTTCAGAGATTTGGGACAACTTGAAAAAAAAACAGATGAACTATGTAACCTAGAAATTTTAAAAAAAAAGGTATGTCATGAATATATACAATGTATGTAAATGCTAGTTTATTTTTATCATTTACTTCTGTAAAATGTACAAACTTTATTATAGAAAGTTAAAATTATCAAAATTTACATACACTTAGACTCTACATGGCATCATTTGAAGTCAAAAACAATAAGAACAAATGTTAAAATGCACTATTATAACTGCATGAAATATATAACTGTCATATATACTGTACTGCTATAATAATTTTGTAGCCACCTCCTGTTGCTATTGCAATGAGTTCAAGTGTTTTGAGTATCCAGTTAAAACACCATGTGACAATAAGCATCACATGAACAATCATCGCCAACAAATGTAGTAAAAAGTAATCTCTTGCACAAAACACGTATTTTTCATTGTGTTTAGTGCAATCCCAGAACTCTTGAATAACACCAATGGAACTCATACAAAGTGCCACTAGTGGTGCTGGAAATGCTCCCAAGAAGCAAAGAAAAGTCAAGGCCATATAATGAAAGTTGGATGGCTTGATAGATACCATAGATTGAAGTCTGCAGATGCCATTACCTGCTATTTCAAACTGGTGATTCATCTTGAAAGCAAATTATATAAACTTACTGTATTGATAAATACAGCACAGCAATGTAAATGAATTTTCTCTTCCTTATGATGTTCTTGGTAACATTGTATTTTCTCTAGCTGACTTTAAGAATACAGCATATAATACACATAACACAAATATGTGTTTATTACCTGGTTATGTTATTGGTAAAGCTTTCTGAAAACAGTAGTCTGTAACTAGTTCAGTTTTTACTCCCCCAAATAACAATTTTTGGGGGAGTAAAAAGTTACTTGCAGCTTTTTGACTTCAGGGATGTGGGAAGAGGCTCTATGCCCCTAACCTCTGCATTGTTCAAGTGTCAACTGTAAGCCAATTCAGTACACGGCTAAGTATAATATTGAGAGCTGGACTCCTTGTTTCCTATTTGGTTCTTTCTTTAGTTAACCTAAGTGCCTTTGCCTCAAACTCTAGCATTTTATCCTAAGTTAATTTATTTTATAATTAGGTATTCTTTTATAATTAAAGAGATAAAGTTGGCCCATCCTCAGTGCTTGTTATTTTCTTATTTCCTCAGTGTCTCGTTTCTATCCAAAATATGTATTGTTCACATTCTTAAATATCATGCCAACTCATATTTTTAGCTCTAAAACATGTATGCATTTGCTGAGAGCTGAATTATATTAACATTTGATTTCCTCTTACGAGTGACATAAAACATTTTTACTGCTACTTTTGAAGTTGTACTATTCCTTTTTCTCCAACATATTTGGAGAAGATATTACATATCATAAGATTCATGGCCTTCATTATCTCGCTAGTGTTATGCTTTGCATCGAACAATATTTTTTTTCTGTTATATTGATCATTTTAAGAGAGGCCAAAGATGTTCTGGGAACTTCGAAGTGACTGAAAATCCTTAGGTAGATAGCTATAAGGTCAAAACTTATTTCAGACTTACAGAATGTGAGGGCTGGGAGAGGAAGAGTATCCTGAGAGCTCTTGGCCATAGTCACCCTGACCAGCCTGCCCTACAGTTTGTTCTTTCCAGGCGTTGTTGTCGTCACTGGAAGGTTTTCCTCACCCTCCTCATTGGGGAGCAGCCCTCTAGTCTGTTTTCAGTAAAGAGCAGAGCTTCTCTTTATCTTTGCTAGAGAAACCTCTTAGCTTTTTATCAGAGAATAATTCTTGTTGTGGCAATTGTTAGACTGCCATTTCAAAATAACCAAAATTACATTTTCTCTTTTTATTCTTTCTGTTTTCAATGAAATCCTTTAAATTAAATCAACAGTTTTCTAAATGTATGCTACCTGCTGAGAAAAGCTCAAAAACACCCATAACAACTCTTTTGATCGCTGAGTAATTATATAGATTCCTGTCATCCCTGCCACCAAAATATATACTATATGTATTACTCATGCGTGCAGGCACACACACACACACACACACACACACACACACATTCAGTTTCTCTCCTACAGTTAGTATTATTTTTGGGGGGTTAGGAGAAAAACCACTAACAGAATGAATTCAGCTCTATATACTCTTTCTTTCTCTCTCTCTCTCTCTCCCTCTCTCTCTCTCTCATCCCTGCCACCAAAATATATACTATATGTATTACTCATGCGTGCAGGCACACACACACACACACACACACACACACACACATACACACATTCAGTTTCTCTCCTACAGTTAGTATTATTTTTGGGGGGTTAGGAGAAAAACCACTAACAGAATGAATACAGCTCTATATACTCTTTCTTTCTCTCTCTCTCTCTCTCCCTCTCTCTCTCTCTCTCAAACTACCATCATTTTAAGTGTTGCACAATCATCATTTAAAGAGAACTTAAGTAATTTGTTCAAGACCCTATAAACTAATAAGTGTTAAAAGTCCAAATCTGAATTCAGATCTCTTAGTTGCTAAGGTCCATGGTGATTTTATCACAGCACTAAAACTTTGTACTATAGGAGAGGTGAGTAGGTTGATGACCATCGGATTCCCTAGAATTGAAACTCCAGCAGTGTTTTACAGTTCACAAAGTGTCATCATCGATCTACTCTCATCTGGGTCTCTCAATAGCAGTAGGGGATATAAATTATTTTTTTACTTTAAACAAAAGAGAAACTGTGGCTCATAGGGCTATGGGCTGAGAGAGAGAAATCTCAGATTCAGTCAGAGGATTTGGAAGTGATATACAAAATGCCCTTGCATTTTCTGTAAAAGCAGTAACAACTGAGGGATTTATTTTTGAGAAATCCTGTTATCACAAAATGTGTTAATGAACAGATGACAGGAAAAGAGGCTCTAGGTTATGACCTTGAGGTGGCTGTCTCATCTGCATTGGATTTATTTATTTTGTGCCTTGAACTATGGTGGGAGGACTAAACTATGCACAACCTATGAACAATATAGAGGATGAATTTGTTTTGTTCTCCTCATTCATCACTTTCATTTTTCAATGCTTTCTTCATAAATCCTTCTATACTGTGCGTGTAAAGGAGGCCCTCTTGTTTCTACTGTGCTAAGAGCGCACTCTATTCACCTGCCTTGTGATTAAATCTGTTTTTCTATCCCAATCCCATTCTACATTCCTCATGTAATCAACTTGCCCATTGAGACAAATTTGATAGGATAGCCAGTCCCATAACAGAGTTACACATTTGAAAGTAATTTCCCAAGAAAAAGCCTTATTTAAAATGATAATATGATAGTTATAATCATTATAACTAACATTTCATTTATCATAAGGCACTTGTGATATTAGGCACTATGGTAAACATTACCGTATTTAATCTTCAAAAAAATCTCCTTGAATTAGGTGTGATTTCCATATATCCTTGTAATACATGAACACTCCGATATTAAAGAGGTTAGGGTTGCCTAAAGCCATGCGGAAAGATGCAAAGAGAGTGTTAAAAGAGTGATCTATTGAAGTACCATCTCATCATATAATGTCTGTCACAAGAATATAGAGCAGAAGTTCAAATATAGACGTCTGCTCTGTATCCTTGTGGCAGATATTATATGATGAGATAGTACTTCATTCATCACATGTAAGCCCATTACAGCTTTGCAGGGTCAACTCTAATTCATGTTAATTTCATGGAGTTCTAATGTTGGTTTCTACTTCTTTTCTTCGAATGGCAAATATTATTTACATTTGGTACTGAGTACATGTGTTTAAGGTATATAGCCAGCACAGGAACAATTACATCATCAAGTATCAGTACACACATGGTACAGGGCTAAAGCAATTCATATAACCAGAGGTTGTGACAGTATTCAACAACTGGAATTGTAAATAACCCTAAATCTCAAAGGGAGAAAATGATTACCCTATAAAGGCAATCTGGTCTGCTCCATGCTCTTCAACCAGAATGCCTGTACTCTGGGTCTGCAAGTGTTTATCTTTCATTCATAAACATGCTCCAGCTTGCACAATCAACTAACCCATGAAAAGTATAAAAATAAGAGTAAGCTAAATTGCCACAAAGAATCAACGCAAGGCTTGAACTTCTGGTTCTGGAGGCATTAATGAATGATTTCTGCCTTACTCATCTTCTGCTGTCAGATTTAAAAAGCAAATGAACAAATCGTGCTGCATGTCTGAGAGATTACATAAGCATCGCCATTTGAAAGCTGTATGTCTCTGTACAACATCCCCTAACAAGACATTCAGCATCAACAAACTCTACTGCAAAGCCTGTTGACATCTGTGATCTTTGGAAGATGGCTGCTCTATGACAACGGATAGGAGCTACTTTTCTCTTAACTCTTTTAGGCGGTGTCTTTTTGAAACACTCTCTGCCCCTTCCCTACCCTAAATTATTTCAGATATCAGCCAAGTGGCAGGAACAGCCGATTTTGGATTCACTGCCCACACCTTTGGAAAGGCACACTAATTTCAGACTGTCACTGAAACCGCATTATCTGAACTACAGACCAGTAGGTTACTCACTGCTTCATCACACTTTGTTCATTTTTTCCGTGGACCCATCAGCCCACCAAACTTTGTTTATCTGGTTCTGACAATCAATCTATGGCCAGAAGATAAATATGCACTGGAATTCTGCTTTTTCAGATTAAAAAATCACAGCCCTAATAGACTAGCTGTTTCTCAACCTTGAGGTCTAGCTATGCCACACTTAAAATGGTTTCTGTCGATGCCACCATTCTTCCGATTTAGGCAAGTAGTTTCTGTTGCACCACAGCTTAAAAAGGTTTCCGGGTGCAGTGCACTCTTCTAAAATTTATTGATATAGCCTGGCATCAAATGAAAAGCTAAGCTCAGCCTCTGTGACCCTTGGAACAAGCCTGTATTGCAAATTGTCACAAAACTTCAAGCCGGGATTTGGCTTGACAACCCGCTGACACTTCTCAGATGCAGAATGTCTGTCAGGCTCGTCTTTGCTGGGACCGAGTAAATAGTGAAAAATAAAGGAGACTTGTCACTTGATTTTTCAGGCTTTTAACTCTTCAGTATATATGTAGATTATTACTTTTGTTGTGTTCACTGCTTCCTTGTTCAGTATTTCAGTATTTCAGCCTAAAAACATTCAAAAAATAGTTCAAGCTAGAGAATAGTGAGCAGACATGCTTTACAGTTAAAAAAAAAAAAAGAAATAAAAAGTGACTATAAGATTTCTAATTTTGACTATAACACAAAGTAAAAATAATAAATTGTCAAAAGTTTAGAAATAAGAGTGAAAAATCAAATTGCATGTTTTTAGCAGGTTTGTTTCACATTCCAGAGTTATGCTTCAAAATGCATTTTGCAATTCAGAAAAAAAAAAACTATTTTTTGATCCAGTTCACTTGTCTGAATAAGAAGGATATTAGGCATAACATCAACAGCAATTTTGTAAATTCTGATGTCTTAAGTAATGCAATATACTCTGGTCTATATAGGATGCTATTTACCCAATACATGACCCCATCTGTGACAGAAGAGTTCTCCTTAAATTTTTTACATGTGTAAGGCAATCATTTGCCATAACTCGGGTAAGCATTTGAAGAAAAGTTTATTTTAAAATGTCAAAAGCTAAAATAAAAACAAAACAAAGCAAAAATGGGAGACAGGCTTTTTACTTTCTCTGAATGTAGAGCATATTAAAAATAACAAAAATTATGTGCATGATACCTTGTGATGAGTATTGACTCATTTTATGGTGTATGTGTGTGTGCACATATGTGTGTGTGAGTTCGCACATATGTGTTGGTGTGTGCACATGTTTATGCATCCTGTTATTTAAGCTTAAAGTTTTCCAAGCACTACCATCTGCTTTTCATGCATTTTGGAATAGCACTATGCTGGACAATATTTTGATCTTGACAAGAATCAGAAAACCTGAATTTTTTTTTCCTGTTAGTGTTACTTAATATTCTTTTGATCTTGATCATATCTTTACATTCATTTTAAGTAAGTTTCATTCATTTTTATTTATTGACATACTATAAATAATTATTTCCTCTCCTCATTTCTCTCCTGTAGGATTCAAATTTAGAATGTGATGTGATCTTTCTTAGCATTTAAATTTATGCTGTGAAATATGCTTACATCATTACTCAGTTGGACAGCTGTAAGAGACATTCTTTGCCTTTTATCATAAGTGAGGCTATCAGTAAACATATCCTGCTTGACACATTCTTTCTCCCTTGCATTCAAATTTGTTTCTAGTTGTATTGTGTTTACATTTCCATTCCACAGTATACCTGCATCGTGTTCTGTTACATTGCCCTGGACTCAGTTTATGTACCTTTCTGGATTTGTGAACTTGCTTGCTTTCAGGCTACAATACCCCTAGCAATAACTTTAAATATATATAAAGCTAGGTTGTTGTTCGGCCTGTAAAGCCCAAGAGTATTGCTACGGTGGTTGTTCTTAGGCCCCCTCAGTCATATGAGAGAAAAATACCCAGAAAAATCCCTAAAGATATGTAGTTTGTGCCTGTTTTATTTGCCTCTCACCTTGAGTTTTTGGGTTTCACAGATGCCACTGAGACATGAGAACAGCAGGGAGTGCTTGTTACCCATGCAACCAGGCAGGCCCATAAGCCTGCAGATGATGTGGGCAAATAGAGAGTTCACTAATCTCTACAGGCCAGGGGTACCATCATTGTTATTTTGGGCGCTGACTTCCATAGCAGCTGTTAGGGTTGCTTCATGATGCGATTCAGATGCTGAAAGGAGTTGAAGCCCTACGGGGCAAACTTTGGCTAATGGGATACAGAAACCTACAGATCAATTTTTCTCTCTAACTTCAGGGCAAGTAGTTCAGGGATCGGATGCCTTCATAAGGCCTCTAGGAAGGTGTTCTTCAAGAAAAGCTGTAAGGAATGCTTCATAATGCTTTGGCCAGTAGGTAAAGCTTCCGTTCATTTTTTCAAATCCTCATTTTGCTGTTTTGCCCTTGAATACTTGATTTCTTTTGCTTTGCAATTTCCTTTCACTGAGGTTGTCACTTTATTATAATTGTGTTTTCCTTCTTCATGGCAAAATGCTGACCGTAACTTTATTCCAATGGAAACTTTATGGAAAAATGTCTCTGTTGAGTAAGTTTACTGCATTTTTTCTACATTTTTTTATTGCATTAAAAAATACCTTCTGGGCCAGTTTATTTATATTTGTACTGAATTAAGTAGTTGCAATTTTGGCCTATTTGTAGGGAGTTGTGAGATAGGGTAGGAGCATTAGTCTTCTAGGTTTTTCATCTTCAAATTCCTTCTTTTTTGTAGTCACAGAGAAAATTGCATCCTGCAAAGATTGTGACTCTGCATAATTTTTGTGTGTAGCTTTGTCTCCTCTGCATCTCTGAAACCAGTTTAGCATGACTTCTGCAAAAAGACATTGTAACCTCAGTTCCATGCTCTGGAGTTAAAGCACACATGAGCTTGCCCGTCAGGGTGAGCCTCTCACTTTCTATTAGGGTAGTTAGGCAGACAATTGTCATAAGCTTCACTCCTTTCAGCCTTCTTGCCACTCTTTTTGCTTCTTCCTTTATTCTTGTCTGCATGGTTTCTGCCTGTATTTAACTTCCTTTATTTTGTAATGTTTTAATCATATCTAAAAACACATTTATATTCTGCTTTTATGGATTGGCTAGCTCATAGCAAGTGTTTTTCAGTCTTACATAAAATGACAGAGTATTTAATTGATATCTTTGTTCAAAAATAATAATCCATGTTTTAGTAACCATATAGTTAAAAAGAAAAAAAATTCAAATATCTGAACAATCGACAAAGTGCAATAATATATGTTCTAATTTATGTTTTACATATGAAGGCATAGATATTAATTGTATTTGCATATTTATGAGAAGCTAAATAAAATAATAACCATAAATTCACAGAGAATTATTGTAGAAATTAAATTAAAATACTGCATATCTTATCCAAAAGATTAGGCTTTATCAATTTTTTCAAATAAAAATATATAAATTGAAGTCTATGTATATATGCATACATATATACATAACACAGTATCTTGTGTGTAAGTGGTATATGCTGAATAATATGGAAGAAACTAAGGTGTTAAAAATGTAGTTACTTGTTTTCTTCACCACTAGCTTCTTGGAGTTTAACACAATGCTCTCATAAAGTAGATATGAAATATGTATTTGCTACCTGACTAAACTGAATGACTATTTTAGTTATGACAAAATGCTGTTATTCTATAATATTTTTGCTTGGGGGAATTAGCAGACTTTGTGGTAGAATAATTCATCCGAGATTAGGAGCTTTAGGAACACAGATAATGTCTGGTGAGAAAAGCTGTTCAGGCAGAGATATACCATGAATTCTCAGTTACACTGATGCATAGCTATGCCTCTAAAAAACTAAAGTAGAAAATAAAGGTATGCCATAACAAATGAGCAGTAAAAAAAAGTAAAGGTGATTAAAATTGTATTGTTGTTTATAAATGAACAATAGGAAATTAACTTGCATATTTTCACAGAAATGGATAGAATTGATATGTTTTTATATGTTAGAACTGTATAGGATAGAATTGTCAGGTAATTTATCTGCACATTTTCTACATTATTTAAGATTTTTAATGAGAGTTTTATAATTACCGAGGTGAGCAGCTCAAAATGATATTTTTGTTTCCAAAACAACAAACTGATATAATTACTTATAATTTTAGAATTCTGGTGGATCTGTTAGCATTTATTTCTTCATTACTAATTGTATTTATAGTTTTCCACAGAAGGTGCCTACTAGATTAAAAGTAGTCCTTTATGCACACAAATCTAAATATATCCTCTTAAATGGGCTTTATGCTTTTAGTTATGCAGAACGTTTTCTTCATTTTTATTGGCATTATTTTATATTAGACTATCTTAGTATCAGAGATATTTTATGAAACAAAGCAGGTTGACACCTCTTGAACTACTATTCTTCATGTGTGTGTGTGTGCATGTGTACATACATGTGTTCTATAGTAAAGCATTAGAATTTCAAACATAATTGTATGAAAATGATCATGGTAATTATTTCCCATCATGAAGGACATAAGATGGGATAATTCTCTTCTCTTTGGGGGAAAATGTCCTTATTAATCTCTTTTTCTTAACCATGAAGTATTTCAATGAAGCAGTAAGTTGAGTCTCCCAACATATTTTCTGTTATCTGTTTTCTTCAGATATTATAAATCACTTGTGTCAGAATTACTAAGATGCTTACTAAAAATGCCTCTTCTGAACCTCTCTCCAACTGAACAATTGCCAACTCTAAGATGAACCAGGTTCATGATACCAGGTATCAGAATCATCAGAACAGAAATAAACTTTTTTTTTTTTTTTTTTTTTTTTTTGAGACGGAGTCTCGCTCTGTCGCCCAGGCTGGAGTGCAGTGGTGGGATCTCAACTCACTGCAAGCTCCGCTTCCCAGGTTCACGCCATTCTCTTGCCTCAGCCTTCCGAGTAGCTGGGACCACCAGCACCCGCCACGTCGCCCGGCTAGTTTCTTGTATTTTTTAGTAGAGACTGGGTTTCACCGTGTTAGCCAGGATGGTCTCGATCTCCTGACCTCGTGATCCACCCGTCTTGGCCTCCCAAAGTGCTGGGATTACAGGCTTGAGCCACCGCGCCAGGCCCCCAGAAACGAACTTTAAAGTAGCTTTAACCATGTTCTGTAAAGTAAGAGTAAAAATTTTTGAAATGAAGGAAAATATACATTTCTTCAGAGAAATAGAAATAGAGATACAAATGGAAGCTTTATAACAGGAAAACACAGTATCTTAAGTAAAAATTTACACAGAAAGAGCTTCATAGCAGAATGTCAATGACATAAAAGAATCAGTGAACTTCATGGTATGTCAATACATCTAACCTAAGCTGAAGAACAAGGAGAAAAAAAGAAAGGAGTAAAAGAATAAAAATGAACAGAGTCTAAATGTCCTCTGAGAGCATATCAAAATACATATTGCTTTTGTCATTGGAGTTTCAGAAAGAGTGAAGACAGAGATTGGAATAGAAAAAAAAGTTTAAAAAATGATGGTGAACAACTTCCCAAGGTAAAAGACATAAATTTACAGATTCAAGATTAATGAACATGAAACAGTACTCAAAGAGAAACACTTTCAGATATGTAATATGCATGCTACAAGTCAAAGTAAAAAAATCTTACAAGTAAAAAAAAAAAAAAGAGGAAAAAAAGGGACACATTACATACATTAGAATAACAATTCAAATGACTGAATATTTCTTACCGAAATTTGTATGCCCATAGTGAAACAACAATTTAAAGTACTGAACAAAAAGAAGTGTCAATCCAGAATGTCACATGCCACAGAAATATTTTTGATGAATAAGAGCAAAACAAAGACATTATAAAGAAAAATACAATAATAAAGGTTGTATAGTTATGTTTCAAGAAAGATTAGAGGAGTTCTCCAGGCAGAAGAAACATGAAGGAATATTCCCTTTATACCAAAAGAAATGTGAAACTTTGCAAGTGCAGAAAGAACATCAGAATGTTACTATCCAGGAAACTATGACAAATTATTTTTTCCCTTAAATTTTAAAAATAGGCCAGTCACGGTGACTCACACCTGTAATCCCAGCACTTTGGGAGGCTGAGGTAAGCAGATCACCTGAGGTCAGGAGTTCAAGACCAGTCTGGCCAACATGATAGGGAACCACCCTCCATCTCTACTAAAAATGTGAAAAAAAAAAAAAAAAATTACCCAGACATGGAAGCACATGTCTGTAATCCCAACTACTTGGGCGGCTGAGGTCTGAGAATTGCTTAAACCCAGGAGGTGGAGGGTGCAGTGAGCCAACCAAGCATCACTGCACTCCAGTCTGGGCAACAGAGTATGACTCTATCTCAAATAAATAAATAAATAAATAGAATATCATTTTTTTAAAAACAAAATTTGTAATACTACATGTTCCCATATTAATATATATGGATACAATAATTGACTACCTCTGCCAAAGCAGAGGAGTAAAGGTACTTGTATGATTCAAAAAACTAAACATTTTACCCAAAATGGTAAAATGTTAATTGTGTATAGACAGCGGTATGCTAGGTAAGCATCTTGTAGTCTAAAGAGTCACTACAACGGACATAATACAAGGAGATATAGGTAAAAACACAGTAGTTAAATGTAAATGGATTGCTAAAACTATTCAAATAATTTTTAAAAAAAGAGAAAATGGAATAACTGTTACAGGGAACAAGCAGAAAACAAATCATAAAATGATCAACCTAAAGTCAATCTTACCAATAATTTTATTAAATATTACTCACCCAAACACACTAACTAAAAAGTAGATTTAAAATAAAACTAAACTATACATGTGTGTGAGAAATGTATTTTTATTTATTTATTTATTTATTTTTTTTTATTATACTTTAAGTTCTAGGGTACAT
>NW_012116788.1:451570-497479 GCF_000951035.1 Colobus angolensis palliatus | reverse complement strand
GCTGGGAGTTGGAGACTGGAGCTGTTCCTATTCGGCCATCTTGCTCCACCCCAAGAAATGTATTTTAAATTTAGAGTCTTAGATAAGTTAATGGTAAAGAGATGGAGAATTATATAGCAAGAGAATGTTCATTATAGTAAACATGCAGAGGCTGTATTAGTATCAGACAAAGTAAACTTTAGAACAAAGAAAATTATCAGATGTAAATAGTGTCATTGTGTAATGATAGAAGATCAACCCTCCAGGAAGCCAATATAATCATAAGTATGTGGTAATATAACAGACTAATTTAAAAATACATATAATAAAAATTAATGGAAATAACAATAGAAATAATCAGGTACATAATTATACATGGAGACATCAACACTCCTATCTCAGCAACTGTTAGAACAAGGCTATAAAATACAAAGAAGGATATAAAATATTTAAACAATACTACGAAAACTTTTGACCTGAAATTTAGAAATTATTCAACACTATATCAGAAGGCACATTTTTTTCAACCACCAAAATAGATCATATGCTATGTCATAAAACAAATCATGATTAATTTAAAATAATGCAAATCATATAAATACATCATCTGACTTAAATGACATTTAAAAACTAATGATAGATAGATGTCTGAAAAATCATCAAATATTTGAAGATGAAGAAACTTATTTCTAAATAACTCATAGGCCAAGTAGGAAGTGTCAGGAAAAACGTGAAATTATTTTGAACAAAAAGAATATTTAATATACAATGTGTCAAAATTTGTGGGAATTCGCTAAGGAGATGCTTGCAGGGAAATTTATGTCATTAAATTCTTATATTACAAGAGAAGAAATAATTCAAGGTTTTCCTCTTCTATCTTAGGAAAATCAATGAATTCAAAAGCTAGGTTTTTCAAAAGTTTAATAAAATGGATAACATTCTAGTCATTCTAATAAAATTTGTGTCAAACAAAGATACAAATTACCAATAGCAGGAGTGAACTGGGGATAACAGAACATTTGCTACAGATATGAGTAATAAGGAATTCTACAAAATGTTAAGCTTATAAATTAAACACATTAGTTTGAAAAACAATTTTTGAAAGGCATAAACTATAAAAATTCCCTCAAAGAGAATGAGATAATTTGTATAGCTCTATATTTATAAAAGTACTGACATTCGTAGGTGAAAAACATCCATTAAGAAAAAATACCACAAATGATTTAACATCTGATGCTCCCAAACATTTAATGAAGAAATAATGTCTATGTTACACAATGTCTTCCAGAAGAGGAAAACATTTCCCAACTTATTTTATGAGTCCAGAAGTTAAGCTGATACCAAAACTAGAAAAATATATTTCCAGAAATGTAACTTGCAGACTAATATCCTTTATGATCAAGAATCAGAGTCTTTGTCTCACATTTTTAAACTCGGCCTTAATAAAAGACAGTGTCTTTCTGTTGATTTACTTTGTGAGACCTGAGCATAATTGTAATTAGTGGCCTTATTCTCCACCTCATGCCCATTTGTAGATGTTTCAAAAAAGAGAAAGGATGGCCTAGCAGCAGAGGACAGAGTTTAAAAGCTGGAGATAGTCCTCTTGAAATTCTAATTATTCCTAGAGTTTAGCAATCCTTATGCCCTTCCTGGGGTTTATTGACAAGTCAATACATTTCTTTGTTTTGAAAATCGGAGCCAAAAGTTGTTACTATAAAAATAATTAATTAGGAGGCCTCATAAGCGTTAAACATTTTTTTCAAGGTCTACTGAGCTATTAAAAATGTCTTGTCATCCATGAAAAAAAAAAAAAAGATAAACTATTAAAAAACTAGGCCAACAACAAAAAAATCTGTAAAGTTGGAGGATACAAAATCAACATACAAAAAAGAGTAGTGTTCCTATACACTAACAACAAATTATTAAAAAAATGTATATATTATTTAGAATACTATCCATCTCCAAAAAATAACATACTTAGGAATAAATTTAACTGAGATGATTTAACCAAGATTCTCTTGCTTTGACCTCCCGAAGTGATAGAATTACAAGTATGAACCACCACACCTAGCCCAGTTGATAGTTTTGTCTCAGTGTACCTCAATTTTTGATCCATAGTCCACTGCTCATGAAATAACCCCAAATCAGTAATTTGCAAGGTGGTAGTTCAAGGGCCTTGGAATTTCTGCCCAGCAGAGACTTCTTTTGATGTGTAGTCTTCACTTCGTGGAACCCCCTTGGGCTGGCAGAGGCATCATCAGGTCTGTATTATAGTGGGGCTGCTCCCCTTCACTGATTCTGTGTTCTTCCTCTCCTGTCGGTTCTACTTTACAATAAACCTCTTGAAGTAACTTTGATTTCAATATTTGCTTCCCATAGGCCATATTTAAAGTGAATAATACTTACTAGCTGCCAATAATTACATTTCATCTGGTTTTCCGTATTCATGGAATTCCCAATGGCTTGATTGAATTGTACCCCCGAATAATAATATATTTCACTGGTGTCTCATTGAGTCTGTACTAGCATGATGTGTAAAGTCATCTCTAAAGTATAAAAAGAGGAGTTAAAGATATTATTTGGAAATAAACAACAGTGTAAGATTTCTAATAGCTTTTGGTGCTCCACACGTTTTCTTCATCTGCAGATTAGATATCACTTAGCATAGTTTGGAAAGTATTTCATTACACAAAATTACTTATGAAAATATTTTCCTTTGGGTAAGGTCAGGAAATTAATCTTGTTTTTCCAAAATTTCTGGATTTTCTCTTACCATATACTGTTTGTTTAGCTATCAGGAAAAAAAATATAGAAAAAATATAGTGGATTTTATTTTAAAATAAAATAGCAGATTAAGTATAAGGCTGAACCTTATACTTAAAAACCAATTAATTAAAGTTGAGTCTTAGTCTAAAAATATTATGTGGAACAATTAATAACCAGAAACAGAAATGTCTTTTCTAATCATTAAACAAATGAATTTATGGATACTGATTCTTTAGTTTTTATAAACCAATTTTTAATATTATATAATTAACGATTTTTCCAAATTATAAAAAATCTTATGTTTTATTTCTCAGAATTTTTAGATTGCTTTAATAATATGAAGATGTCATCGCTCAATAAATATAATTGAGCTACTGCTTGATGAATACATATATATTTGATTCAAACTAGCAAATCAATCAAAAAACATTTATAATTGCAAAGATATTTATCAACTTTATCAGATGTCCTGATTTTGGCTACTTGTATTGAAATCTAAATATTTGCTCTTTCATGTCTCTGGTACTAACATATTCATTATAATTTGAAGAGAGTCTCTCAGAAAAGTATTCAAGGAATTTGGAACATGCTTCCACAAAATATGCCACTCTAGCATATCGTCTACTTTGAGTTATAAGCACTTAAAAAACAGTAGGTACAAGATGATCACTTAAAAGCAGGAGACAAATTTCCCGTATGAGAGATGCCTTCCCTATACCAGCAGAAATTGAGGTCAAGGGAAATCTGTACAAACAAATCTTGTTGGACTAACCCTTATCTTCCTAGTCACTTCTCTATTTAGATGATTACCCTAGCCCAAGCCTCTTTGCCTTGTCCCATTTTCAAAATTTACTCCTATTTTTCCAATGCAGTATGTAAGTGTCTAACTCTAACTGCCTACTTGGGTCTTCATTTCCTTATAAAGATTCCCATGCCACAAAATGTGGATTAAGTAAATCTGTATGCTTTTCTCCTGTTGATCTATTTTATGTCAGTTTAATTCTCAGGCTTAGCCAAATAACTCTAAGGAATTATAGGTAAAGTCTTGCCTTCCCTACAAAAAAATAGTGTTAATTTTATAATTAATAAATTTCGGTCTTTACATTTTGATATATCTTAACAAAATGTTTGTGTAATAAGACTAAAATCTGGCATAAATAGATGTTTTAACATTATATGGTGTTTTTTCACATTAAGTTCATCCACTTACAACTTTTTTCATTTCATGGTGGCAAAGTACAAATGATACATTTGAAAATTTATCTTTGTCTAAAATCTAATAAATACTTATTGTTTTATAATGCAACACAACTTCACTTCATGGAAGTAATTATTTCAGCCTAGAAAGTTCCCTAAAAGAAAGTTTTGTTATGTATTACATTTGCTAAAATTAAATGCATGCATACATTGAAAAGTTTAAAATACTTTTCCTTTATTTCAGCCCCTTATATACTAGTTCATTGTATTTCAGTGCATCTACTTGTTAAATTTGCTATTATAACAAGGATATATCCTTATTGCATTTGTATTCCCAGATTCCAACATATTCATTTGGACTTAGCAGATACAGTAGGGATTTGGAAAATTATTAATTCAATTCCTCTAAGATTTCCCTAGGACTTGCTAGGTACCATGAAATATAAAGGTAATGACCATGTTAGGTCGGCTACATTTTGTTTGTTCCTTACTGGAAAAGATGGTGTTGTTTCCCCTCCTTCTTTGAATCTGGGATAGATTTGTTACTTGCTTTCAACAGCAAAGTGACAGAAGTGACAATGTGAGTTCTGGAGTGCAGGCTTCCAGAGGCTTTGCAGCTTCCATCTTTACCCTCTTGAATGTTGTCTTATGTCATCATGTTAAGAAATCAGCCTAGCTTACTGGAGGATGAGAATGCATACAGAACTGACATCCTCCTGGCAGTCAGCTAGTACATATTAACAAACATATGCATGAGGCCATCTTGAACCTTCTATCCAAGCTAGAATGAGGTTCATGTCTGAGCCCAGAGAAGAGCAACAAAGGAATCACTTAGGTAACCTACCAAATTATGAGAAATCATACATTGTCATTTAGGCCGCTAAACTTTAGTGTTGTTTGTTATGCAACAATGGCTAATTGACGTAATTGTTAACAGAGGAGAGTAAGTGTAATAATTTAAGAAAAAATATTATCTAAATTAAGTATATATAAAAAAGATGAGTTTGCATAACACTGTAAAGAGCATATATTCTCAAAGGGATGTAAAGAGAAGAGGCCAGATAAAAGTACATATTGTTTTGAGATAGAGGGTGTGTTAGCTGAGTAAAGTTGAGGGAGTTCACATAAAACTTACATTTTTATGATTGCTATATTGATCTAATTGTATGGGTATAAACTTATACACAGATATTATTATAGACCCATATATTTTCATATATATATACATAGGGTGTGTGTCTGTATGTGAATAATGATAATCACACACACAATAAAACACTGTTAAAAGTATGCTGAGGTAAGCATTCATTATTTGGCCTTCTGAATGCTAAAGACAGAGACAAATAACTGCTTTTGTCCACATGTTAAGATTGAAGCTAATTTTTAACTTGATTACATTGTAAAGTATATTTGTAACTGTGAGTCATGGTCAACATATTTCAGTGACACAGTATTATAAATGGCGATCCAAATGGGACATAAGTTTGTAAGATGTTTAGCTAATGAAAAGAGAAGAATATGGAAATTATCAGGAAAGAGCAAGTACTGGAATGAAAAGTGTTAATAATGCTTACTTTGTACTATGCATTTTCTATCTTCCAGTTGCAATGCCAGACACTTTTTATACATTTTTTCTAAGTGTCTGAAAATGTTATGAAATATGCATTGTTAATTCTATACTATATGTGAAAAAACTGAAAGAGAAATTTCATACTTGCTAAATGGTCAAAACTGTATAAAGTGGAAAAACTTCAGCATCACATACAACAACACTGAGCATAAGCCATTTTCAATTCAGACATCATAAATATTCAGAGTGTAACAAGAAGAAACAGTTGTTGAAAATGGAAATCACTCTACAATCTCTTCTACTCCACCATTAGTATTTAATAGTTTCACAGCTGAAAGTACCGAGAAATTAGTTTGAAGAAATATGTCAAAAATGTAAGTTCTGATCCACATGTTTTAAATAATAAAATGTTAATATTTTCATATTTTATAAAATTTTATATTTGTTTATAGTTTGCTACATATTTCTTCTATAATAGTAGACACAATTTTGGCTTCTGCTTCAGCTTAATTATGTTTTTAAAACTTGGTCTTGGGCGGGCGCGGTGGCTCAAGCCTGTAATCCCAGCACTTTGGGAGGCCGAGACGGGCGGATCACGAGGTCAGGAGATCGAGACCATCCTGGCTAACACGGTGAAACCCCGTCTTTACTAAAAAAAGTACGAAAAACTAGCCTGGCGAGGTGGCAGGAGCCTGTAGTCCCAGCTACTTGGGAGGCTGAGGCAGAAGAATGGCGTGAACCTGGGAGGTGGAGCTTGCAGTGAGCTGAGATCGGGCCACTGCACTCCAGCCCGGGCGACAGAGAGAGACTCTGCCTCAAAAAAAAAAAAAATAAAATAAATAAAACTTGGTCTTTTGCCAAGATTATAACACCAACCACTGGTATAATACTTCTGGTGTGCCAAACATTGTTCTAGGCATTTAATACATAGTAACTCATCATCACGAAGCTCTAAGAGGTCAGTACTTGTACTATTGACATTATTTGGTAAGAAAACAGAGGTAGGAAAAGGTGAAAATAATTACTAAATTGAAACAGCTAGTAAGTAATGGAATCAAAGTACACCAAGCCTGCTCTGAACCAAAACACTGAATGCCCTCTCCATTCACACTCTAGCCAAAATCCCAAAGCACATGTAGTGAGTCTTTCCTTCATTATGACAGACATTTTATACGATTTTATACAAATAAAATCGTATACAATATATTTTACTTCTAGTTTATTCTATTCATAAATGCCAGTCATAATTCTTTATTAGTTTTCTAGACTGCCATAGCAAAGTACCACAAACAAGGTGCCATAAAACAAGAGAAATTTATTCTGTCACAGTTCTGGAGTCTGGAAGAACTCTGACTGTTGGAGAGGCCACGCTACTCTTGAAGCCTCTCCAGGCTCTGGTAGTTCCAGTCACACTTTGGTTTGTAGCAGCACAACTGTAATATTTGCCTCTGTCTTCACCTGGCTGTCTTCCCGCCATGTGTCTGTGTCTTTTTGGTCCCACCCTAATGACCCTGTATAACTTGATTATATCTTCAGAATCCCTACTTCCAAACAATGTTATGTTCACAGTTACGGGGTGGGAATGGTGCTTAGCAGTTCGACATATCTTTTTGCCGGGCATGATTCAACTCTCAGCAACTACTTACATATGAGTCTCAATATATTTTAAAAACACAGGCTTGTACCATGTTCTCAAGCAGTGGTATTCTTGAACTTTGGAGAAAAATAGCACAGGTAGTTCACGTATTATACTGAATGTTTCTAAAAATCACATTAATGATTTTAAAATCTCATAGATCATCAAAATTACCTGAGGGCCTCTTAAGCATATGCCTTTCTATCTTATACACACAGATACAAGCACAAAGACACACACAGACGCACACACACACACACATATTGCTGAAGCCACCAAAGGCTTACTGAATCAGGATTTCCAGATATTTACATTTCAAAGATATTTCCCAAGTGATTCTGTTTGTCCAAATGGGTTTGGAAGCCATCGCCTTAAAAAACTTAGAGATATTTAATGGAGGAGATAGATGTGTTAAACTTAAGGCCAAAATACCTCTTCCTCCTTGATGTGTTCTTGCAGCAATCCTGCTAAGCTGAGTGGTGAACACAAAATAACAAGGCAGCAACATTGGATCACTGACTTCAGGCATAGCCAAGGGAGGACTAAAGACTGTCAAATGCAAACATCTGCATTTTTTTAATCTACTATCTCCAGTTTTTCAGAAATTTCACTGATCAGAAATTAGATGCTGTTGCAGAGAAATAGTAAAAATATTTGAAGGAATTTTAAAAATCACTGTAAATATAGTTCCTCTTTCTTAAAACAATATACAATGTTTTTAATTATGAGGTGTTGTTTTTTCAGTGTCCTTCTACCACCTCTAACACAGGAAATAAAAAAAGATAATTTCTTCAATAAAATTTAATAAGAACAATCTTTCCTTTTCTTGTTGTCCATTTCAAAATGTTATATAAAAATATAGGAATAAATTATTTAGTTAAAAACTCAAATAAGAAAGAAGAACTCATCTATAGCAGTCCACTGTAAACAGTATGGCACATGTTCTTCTAGATTCTACATACTTATACAGAAGTAGTTTCATATTTTACATATAGTTCTAATTTTTGCCTATATCTTTTAAAACATACCTTGGAGATTTTTTCATATCAGTGCATTTATATTGATTTTATTCAATAGAACCACTTTCTAATATTTGTTTAATCATAACATTTTCATTTTTTCAACATTTTGCTCATAAAATAAAGTGCAATTAATTTTCTCGTATGTGTCTCATTGTGTACAAATGCAAGGATTTACCTATGCTGTATATATTAGAAATGCAGTATATGATTTTCCCATGTTGAAATTATACAGGAAATTACCTCCAAGTGTGTGTGTCACTTTCTCCCCCTACCCCCCAACTTCACAAGGCATTAGACTAATGCTTTTCCTCAAATTCACGGATACTGGATATTTTGTATCTCTTCATCTTGGCAATTTGAAAGTTTAAGTATATTCTCCAAAACCTCAGCTATACAAGATATTATCAATCTTTTTATATTTGAACAGTGAATATTAAAATATTTTATTGTCATTTTGGTTTTGTATTTCTGATTTTGATGAGATAAAGGTGCTTCTCTTTTTTTTTTTTTTCTTTTTTTTGAGACGGGGTCTTGCTCTGTCGCCCAGACTGGAGTTCAGTGGCACCATCTCAGCTCACTGCAAGTTCCACCTCCTGAGTTCATGCCATTCTCCTGCCTCAGCCTCCCGAGTAACTGGGACAATAGGCGCCCGCCACCAAGCCTGGCTAATTTTTTGTATTTTTTATAGAGATGGGGTTTCACGGTGTTAGCCAGGATGGTCTCAATCTCCTTACCTTGTGATCCGCCCACCTTGACCTCCCAAAGTGCTGGGATTACAGGTGTGAGCCACCAGTCCCGGCCTGGTGCTTTTCTTATACTTATTGACCATTTATGTTTTTTCTACTGTGAGTTGGTTTTTACATTTTGCACCCTTTTTGAGATCTTTAGCATTTTCATAATAAATTCTAGGGAGTCTTCATGGATTCTGAATTTTGCAAGTATTCTGAATAAATATTGCAAACAGTCTTCTCTCTTTCCTTCAAATTTAGTTTACTGTATCATTAGTATAAATAGGTTTTTATTACATGTTAACATTCATCGGTAATTTCTTCTATTTTCTATATAAAAATAATAATTATAGTATACAATCTTAATCAAAATCAGCCGGGTATAGTGGCTCATGCCTGTAATCCCAGCAATTTGGGGGGCTGAGGTGGGCAGATCAGGATGAGGTGGGCAAATCACTTGAGGTCAGGAGTTCGGGACCAGCCTGGCCAACATGGTGAAACCCTGTCTCTACTAAAAATAAAAAAAATATATGAATTAACCAGGCACAGTGTGGGGCGCCTGTAATCCCAGCTACTTGGGAGGCTGACGGAGGAGAATCACTTGAACCCAGGAGGTGGAGGTTGCAGTGAGCCGAGATTGCAACATTGCACTCCAGCCTGGGTGATAGAGTGAAACTACGTCTCAAAAAAACAAAAACAAAAACAAACACAAAAACAAAACAAAAGAGTTAACTTTACTTGTTTCTATTAAAAAAATAAAAACTGTTCTAGAATAAAAATCAAATAAGGTGACTATCATTGAATAAAGGAAAACAACCAGTTTTGGGCCTTAACCATTGAAGGCTCTGAATATAACTGTTTAGACAATACGGATAAGGCCAAAATGAATCGAAGGAAAATGTGAACAGGCGTTTATATACATCTGCTTTCATTTGTAATGGTCAGGAGACAAGACCTCGTATTCTAACTTTGTCTTGTAATTTATTCTCATTTGTCTTAGAAATGTAAAAACATTGAACTCCCTTAAGATTAAGAGTTAAAAAATTAAATGCAATTAGAGCTGGTATTTTAAAAATAACATTGATAAATTAGAGTCATGGTAATGCTTGAATGGCTCTTTTAGGATTTAAAACAGGCGTACTTTGTTGTTAAATAACTGATTGCTAAAATACGTTTCTATTTTAAAACTCTTGTAATCTCATGCATCAATTGGCTAAGTTGTACGAATGCAATAAATAGAAGAACAAAGCATTTGTTGAGATAATTAAATTCTGATTTAAAATATACCAGTTATTTTCTTGGGATCTTGAAAAGACCTCCTGTAAGTTACATAGCAAAATTAGTTTTATTCATATTTAAAATTTAGGATATTGGATGGAAGCCTGGTTTGGGGCAGGGAAAGAGCACTTTAAGAAAGGAGATCTGCCATTTTGGCAAGTTATTTAACCCGCTCAGTCTCATTTCCTTTATTTGTAAAATGGAGACAATAATAACTTACATCATAGTGTAATTTTGAGGATTAAGATGCACTTAGAACAGCACCTGATGCATAATAATAATGATAATTATTCATATGTTTATTAATTTGTTTTAAAATTGGTCCTCTTATTTTTTTAGTATCAATATTTAAAAGATTATTTACTTTAAAAGCTATTTCTATTCATTATATAATACCATCTGGCCATTGACAACTTTTCTATATCTTCTGGTGAACCAGAGTAATGGACTAAGGAAAAACAAAACAAAACAAAACACCATTACTAAATTAAACTGACCTGAATTCTAAGTAAAGGGTAAGTTTTGACAGGAGATAAGTTCATGTCATTTCACTTACTGTTCAGTGAGTTTTGTCAGTTCTCACAGAATTAGACAAATTTCCTCTTGCCTTGATGTTAATAACTAATTGCAGTAAATAACCTAACTATAGAAAGCACATGCAAGTGGCTTTCACATTTTCTTTAAGGCTTTAATCCTCAAAGTATCTGTCCCAACTGGACAGATCTACCTAGGTCATCTCTGAATGACAGGTAGTCTAATGCAAAAACTAACAATTCTCTGAACACTGGAGTAAATCAGATTATAAGCCTACATTTAACCTTAAGAAGTAATTCAGGGCCGGGCGCGGTGGCTCAAGCCTGTAATCCCAGCACTTTGGGAGGCCGAGACGGGCGGATCACGAGGTCAGGAGATCGAGACCATCCTGGCTAAGATGGTGAAACCCCGTCTCTACTAAAAAATACAAAAAAACTAGCCGGGCGAGGTGGCGAGCGCCTGTAGTCCCAGCTACTCAGGAGGCTGAGGCAGGAGAATGGCGTGAACCCGGGAGGCGGAGCTTGCAGTGAGCTGAGAGCTGGCCACTGCACTCCAGCCCCAGCCTGGGCGACAGAGCGAGACTCCGTCTCAAAAAAAAAAAAAAAAGAAGTAATTCAGAAAGATATTTCAAAGTTTACCAATATTAAGTTGGATATATTTTCTCTTTTATTCTTCTATTCAATATCTAATTTTTGTATGTAAGGAGTTACACTATTTATATAGGATGCACATTAGAAGTATTTTTGGAGCTATGATTGTGTTAGAATAATGGAGAAAAATGGTTAATAATGGATACTTCTGACATCCATATGAATTTAATTTGTGAGATCTTTGCTCTCCAAGAAAAAGTAACCTCCTTCCAGTCATGTACTCTAGAGCCATACGCCATCCCCTCAGAGTTGGGGAGGGTAATTTTCCAGTGGCTATCATGTGTTACATCATATTTCCCATTACTCTACTTCTGCAGTGAGCCTCAAAAACTTGAAACAACACGACTAACAGGACAATAGCTGTGGAGGGCTGAAGGGACTCTTACTCATTAAAAAGGAGTAGAGAAAGAAGATTGTGGAATAATATGCCTTGATAAGATGGTTCAACTTAAAACACACTAGTTTGAAGAATGAGCAGGACAATATAACAGCAATAATTAGGTTGGAACAAAGAAATTTCTTGAGAAAAGGAGATCTCTCAAAACCTTTATGAGAAATTCTCCATCAGGAAAAGAAATCTGTTTTGAGTTAGAAGAAAAAAAATGTTTTAAAGTGAGATATATTGATTCTTTTCTCTGATTTAAGCCTATTATTGCTATTAGGAAAAGCAAGTAACAAGGAAAGCTGCAAAATCTAGGGAAATGACAAGAACTTACATGGGTCCATAGCACAGTTGTTTCAGGGCATTTTTTTTTTTTTTTTTGGTCACTTGTTTATACACTTTTATTCTGAAAGGTGATATAATTCATCTTTGAAAAGAAGTTTGTGTGAATCATGTTTGACAATCTCTTTATTTGTAATCTGTGAATTTGCCCTTTCATCTGACACCACCTGTTACTTTGAATAGGGGAAAAAGTAAAAGTTTCTAGGGTTGGAAGACTAGAATGTTAACAAATGGAGAATCTCAGCAAGAACTCTTGCTTTTGTAAGAACTAGAACTATTAAAATATCATGGTTTATTTAAGTGAATTTGAGGTCTGAAGTAGAAGTCTGACTTTAGAAACTGAAGAAAAATAGAAGAGGTAATTTCTATTAGTCATTCATAGTCCTGATAGAAGACAGATCGCATAATTGAATTTAAAAAATTAATATTTAATAAAGGACCTATTTGTGAAGATATTATAAGATTAATGAGAACTATCAAGATTATCTAAATTATTTGGAGCTGTATCCACCCTTTGGCTTGAGAAACAATGTG
Source organism: Colobus angolensis palliatus (assembly GCF_000951035.1). Lineage (NCBI taxonomy): Eukaryota > Metazoa > Chordata > Mammalia > Primates > Cercopithecidae > Colobus > Colobus angolensis. Next base: position 484,861 of record NW_012116788.1, on the reverse strand, counting down.
GGAGAACAGTCATTGAGACCCAGAAGGAGAAGTTGTAGCTGTAATACATGCGTTCCTCACTGAAAGAAGCTGTGGCCTTTGGCAGAGAGACATGGCCATACTATGATGATCCTGCAGGGAGGGAGGGGGTAGAAATAAATATTTTCCAATTCTTCTATTGGGGCCCAGAAAACATGCTCCCAAAATATCATGCTTTGGCATGCTGCAAGACTTCTCGACCTCTTCCCATCTCTGCTGCCAACACAGGGTGAAATTTTATGCTAATATTTCCTTATCTGCCTTAAATCCAGACTGCCAAAGGAACACAATTGCTTCTACCCCCTTGCTGAAATGTCATATTATCTATCACATCAAAGAAGACAGTAATGTAATCATATTTAGATGAAATTTGTTCAAATTCCAAAGAGAATCATTCACAAGCTAATTTGTGTCTTCTGAGTTCATTCATTCCCCTACAAATTACTCCCACCCCTTAAAATTACCCCATTTCCCCCTATCTCCCTTCCCTCTGTAAAGAAGGGTATGTAAGCATCTGGATCTCAGCAGGTTATTCTGTAATCATGCTCTTGTGATTCCCTTTTGCTTAAACACATTGAATACATTTGTACGCCTTTTTGTCCTATTAATCTGCCTAGTGTCAGTTTATTTTCAATGAACTTTTAGAGGGCAGAGGGGAAGCTTTCTCTGACCCCTCCACTCACATCTCTTGCCAATGCTTCTCATCCGTTAGGCAAAATTGGAAACCAGAAGTCAAGAGAGCCTTTTCATATAGTCCACAGAGTTAGCTCCACATGACACAGGATAATGTTGAAGTGATCAAGTGGATCTTGAGAGACAACAGAAAATATACAGAACATATAAACCAAATGTCTAAGGATATACTGTTATCAAAGAATTTTTTTTCTTTGATAGGTGTTTTTGTAGGTGTTGAGAACACGAAGGTGAAAAAGTAAATCATAGCCCCTGCCTTCCTCAGAGCATGTATTTAATATAATGTGTGCATGTACCTATGTGCATTCACACTTGTATCATTTACCTGGATAATATACATGCATGTAGCCAGATAAAATCTTACAATTATGTATTTTTGTGTTTTTCATTCTCACGCACAATTCACAAATCTTCCCCTGGTAGACAGAAAAATGTATCATGCCTGAAAGCAAATTAGATGTGTTACAGCAGGAATACAGAGAGGAAGCTAATATATGGTTTGTTTTTGTTTAATTCCTTTTTTATTTTTAAGCAAGGCATTGAAATCCAAAAGGAAAGATAGTGAGGGGAGAGGAGATTTCAGACAATGTCATAACAAGATAAGAATACAAAAGATGGGAGATGAAAACAATTTGACCCTTTCCATTACTCCCAAAAATAGGTCCCCAGGGCTGCAAAGAGAGTGACATGATGGTATATAGACCACTAAAGAGAGATAGAAGGGGTAGAAAATGTTGAGACAGCTGAGCACATTTTGGTCAGTGCCAGGATTCTTCCTTTATACTGAGCATGACTGTAGACCATGTGTTATCATTCAAGTGAACATGTCACATCCTCCTTGTGAGAACACAGAAGTCAGTTATATAGTTGTTGGGTGAAGATTTTAGTACCTCCCTATATTCTTCCTGTCTGCGGGGTCTGATTATTTCATGGCAAAAAAAAAAAAAAAAAAAAAATTTCTTTATGTCTTCTGAAATTTTGCTCAGCACTCATCAACTCTTCTTTATGTCAGCAGTTCAGAAATTTTCCAAAACATCAGATGAAGTTCTTGAAACACTCATAGAATGAACAGTAATAATATAATGTTTAGTTGTGTGTGTTAATTTGACTTGGCTAAAGAATGCCCACAAAGCTGGTAAAAAATTATTTCAAGGTATGTCTATGAAAACGTTTCTGGAAGAGAATAACATATGAATTGTCAACAGAATAAAAAAGATCAGCCCTTCCTACCAAGAAGTGCAGGAATCCTTGATTCTTAGTTTTACATGAAAGAAAGAATTCAGCAAAGGGACTAATTTAGCTTTAAAAAAAGGAGAGGGAGTTTATTGAAGGAAAATAGAGGACAGAGTTTACTTAGAGAGAGAGTACACTCTGAAAACATGAAGCAGGCTGCTGAAAGGGAGTGAGCCAGAAGCACCTTGCATTGGATTTTCATATCGAATTTTTTCTTGAAGTTCCCATCTCTGTCTTGAAGTTTCCACCTCTGTCTTAAAGTCTCTGCCTTTTTTTATTTGTCTAGTTTTTCTTCTCCTGTCTTAAGTCCCCATGTTTTCCCCCTCCTAGTTCCCACGACAAGCTTGTGGTATGCTCCCTTAGTATTGGTGCACGTGCATGGGCCTGGTGTTGGATCAAATCGTGCCTGTATATTTCTTAGGAATCTTCTTCTTTGCCCTCTTTCCCCAATTAGCATGCACCTAGTGACATTTTGACGTTGTAACTGCAGAGTGAATGATTACTGGGAATCTTAATAGGCATTCCTTCCTGCAGAGCTATTTCCCCTCCTCTCTGCTCATATCTAGCATGCAAGTTCTGGGTGGTCGCTGGGGTTTGAGATTTTCTAGATCTCCGTTTTCTCAGGGGCTCTTCGCTTCTCCTCATGTCTCACTATCTGCCTGCTCTGACACTCTCACCAATGTGGATGGGCATCATCCAATCCACTGTGGGCCTGAACAGAACAAAAGAGCAGGGGAAGGCCAAATTAATCTCTCTACTTGAGCAAGGACATTCATCTTCTCCTGCCCTTGGCTACCAGTGCCCTTGGTTCTGGGGCATTCCAACTCAGACTGAGACTCACACTATTTAACTTCCCTGATTCTCAGGTCTTTGGATTTGGGAACTGGAACTGCATCACTGGCGTTCTCAGCCCTCCATCTTACACACAGAACATCATGGGACTTCTCAGCCTCTGTAATCAATTCAGCCAACCCTTGTAGTAAGTCCTTCTCTATCTCTCTCTCTATATATATGTACTGTTGGTTCTTTCTCTGGAGAACCCAGACTAATACAATATGGAAAAAAATACCTTTTCAACTGGATAGTGCAGAAACTCCCCAGGTTGGAGAGGCATGTGAGAGGGTATATGTGAAATAACTGTTGATGCTGAGAATGTGGCATCCTTAGAGTTTTGGTAATTTTAATTACATATATAATTTAGTTGATAGAACCTGTATGTACTTTCTCTTGCTTTTTACTTGTCATATTTCTAGAAAACACCTTTATTATTCTCTCTATATATACATTGTTGTTTTGATATTAATTGAAAACACTATTTTTATCTTTATTTTTCAGAATTTATATTAAAAGCAAAGAGCAAGGAAGTCTTCAGTTCTTTTAGTAAAAAGAACGATTTAGAGGTTTTGGTGCAGTCACAACTGAATTTGAATTCTGGCTTGGATAATTTGCTACCTTTGCAATTTTAAGTTACTTAACTTTTATTTACTTTAGGGGGATTTTTTGTATTTTTTAAATAAGGGTAATAATGCCAAATGTGGATGGATATTGGACACATTAAATGTGTATAAAAGTTTCCTAAGCCTAATACTCCACCATTCTCCCTTAAACTTACCGTCGCCAATCTGGCAATGTTTCCTTGGGTCATATCAAACAGTATATGACTCAAGAACTGGTATAATTGCTATAATTTTCTCTATCCAATTCCAGATGGCCTGAAAATGTATTCTATCATTCCTGAGGGCCTCAGCAAGTTAGAGATACGGAAGCTAGAAATAATACAAAGCTGTTTGCTTCATATCTTGCTGCCTCTTGCCTTAGTTCATATCTTGAAAACAGAAAATATTGCCCACATCCAATGTGACTTTTTTTTTCTAAGATCCCTTCCAGGCATAAAAACGAAAAATCCCAGTTTCTTTTCACTTGCTCTCAGACTAACGATGCTTCATAAATGCAGCAGGTTTTGGAGAAAATCAAAGTTTAAAATGAAATGTATATTTCACCTATCTGTGTCTAACTATGAAAATGGAAATGTAAAATACAGTAAATTGGATAAAGTAAATCCTAGATTACTTTAGCAGGTAAATAGAAGGAAATAAAAGTAAGAAGTTTGTTTTATTGTTAATTCTCCATCAGTATTTTAGATAATTGATTCCACAAAAGCTGGAATATGAAATGTAGCCATAATATTGTCATGAAAATTGTAAAATTAATGATGTAAAAATTAATTGATAAATACTGTCATGTAAGGATATTCAAACCTAACTCATGGGAAATGACAAAGAAACATTAAGCTCTAAGTCAGATTCCAGGAGAACACCATATATTATGTTATTAAATATTATTAGTTCCTTAAAGCCTTATATGAGGCACTTGTTCCACATTCTTCAACAGCAGACAAGCTCCTGAAGTGCCCTCTGAATTCAATATTCCTGAGGGTATTTCAGACACTGAGACACAATGTTAAATTCATTACATTGTATAGATTCTTGGATAAAGAATGCATATTATCTAGTTATTTTTTTACCGAGAAGTCTAACTTTAGAAGTAAACAAAGAAGCAAATGAGAATGCTAAATATTATAGAAATAAGATATTTAACTAAGAATAGCCTCTTAATTAATTACTTAAGTTATTTTCAAGAAAAAATATAGAAAGAGTCCATTTTCGCTGGCCGCAGTGGCTAATGCCTGTAATCCCAGCACTTTGGGAGCCAAGGCTGGTGGATCTCAAGGTCAGGAGATTGAGACCATCCTGGCCAACATGGTGAAACACCGTCTCTACTAAAAATACAAAAAAATTAGCTGGGTGTGGTGGCGCGTGCCTGTAGTCCTAGCCAGTCACGAGGCTGAGGCAGGAGAATCGCTTGAACCCAGGAGGCGGAGGTTACAGTGAGCCAAGATCTTGCCACTGCACTCCACCCTGGCTACAGAGTGAGATCTGTCTCACAAAAATAATAAAAATAAAAAAGCAAGAGCCTATTTTCAGATATTTAATATACAGTTACTTTTACATTAGTTGTGTAGTTTTTTAAATTGACAGACAAAAACGTATATATTTATGGTGTGGAACACAATGTTTTGGTATGTATACATTGTGGAATGGCTCAATCAAGCTAATTAACATATAAATACCTCACACACCTTTTTTTAGTGATAAGAACACTTAAAATCTACTTTAAGCAGTGTTCATGTATTCAACACGTTATAATTAACTACAGTTATATGCTATCATTATAACGTATAAGTCTTGAATTTATTCCTCTAATACACAGTTACTTATACAAACATTTACATGTGCACACACAGTCATACACATATATGTAAGGTAAAGATGTATTTATGTGAAAGTCAAGAGGTTTAGAGAAAGTGTATTAAGTCAGCAAAAAGAATGGACAAAATGAATTAACTTAGCAAAAAGAAACTTTGCCAGTCTCCTGGTTTTGCTGTTGTAGTTTATGCAAGATGCTACCATTGGTTTAGGTTGGGTGAAGAATGCTCAGGATCTTCCTGCACGTTTCTTTGAATTTGCTTTGAATCTAGAGTTCAAAATAAATGTTTTATTAAGATGGAACATAATTGGGCTAAAATGATATTTTCAAGTGCAATGAGCATTTGGAGGGAAATTATACTACGGTTGTGAAACAAGATAGTATTAAATGTGAGTTGAAAATGGATACATTATTACAGCTACTCAATTTGAGCCTAGTGTTTAACATAGGAAACAAACAAACCAAAAAAAAAACATAGAAATTTAAAAGTCCAATCTTGTGTAAGCATGAAAGAATGCTTTATGTGTTTACCTGGAGTTGATGGTTATAATCATAAACTAGAATTTTTTCTGGGAAGCATGGTAGAAAAAGAATAAGAACACTTAATTTGTGAAACTACATGAAAAACATTTTCTAGAGAAAATTTAAAGCAGGATTATAAAAAACGTATTCCATTTCCCTCTTTCGTTAGAAAATTCATTTTGATTATTTAGTATTATAAAGAATGTGTTCTTTTGAGTACAATAAACGTCTTAAGGCTGGATAATGAACTTATAAAATGGAACACCCCTTTGTCACACTTTGTTCATCTGAACTCTAGGACAATATTATTTTTCAAAGTATTATTTTTGTATGCTATAGTGCTATAAAATATTTGTTAACATTAATGTATAAACTAAAAGAAACAGAGAAACATCTCTTAAATTTGTATGAAAAATCCTTTATGAAGCACACCAGAGACACACTTTAAAACTGTATAAAAGAATGAAATATAATAGCATAAGTTGATTTTAGATATTTTCAAAATTTAAGAACAAAATAAGACACATGCAAACACAGATAATGTAGTTTTTTGTGGTTTTTTTTTTCAAACTTTTATTTGAAGTTCAATATGGTCTGTACAAAAGAAATGGAGTGAGCAGTAAAATTAGTGATTTTTAAATCCATTCCTGGAGAGTAAACAGGATTTCCATGATGCTTTGAAAGAATAGCTTTAAGGTATCGTGAAAGAAAGGGCATGAAGTCACAAAGTCATTTATATAATCTCCTTCCACTCTATTAGGTATGATTTCCCCTACTAATTTCTGTTCCATAGTGTACATTGTCAGGACAATATTAATCTCAATTTCATGTTTTCTCATTATCACCCCACTCTGCTTATCCTGGTTAATAAGTAGGAAATTCTGATTGAGTTAGTTGTAAAATTTCTGCTAGTTTCTTTGTGAGCTTTTCAGTCCACTCTGCTTGAAAAAGAAACAGTATTTCTCCACATAAAGGACATTTGGGCAGCTTTGGAAACTTACGTACGCATTAATATAGAAGAGTTGGAAAGAACTGCAATTGAACTGCTGAGATAATTCCTGTCAGCTGCAGCACTCAGAACTGGCTTGTGTCCATCTGATGCCTTCTGGTCCTGTAGTCTCACTGAAGGCAGCGTTCTGCACATTATCTTTGATCCAGTTCTGTTTGAATGATTTTGGATAAAGATGGAACATTTTCTCACTCTTCAGAATTTTACTGTTACACTTGCTCCTCAAACTATGGAGTTATTTATTTGCCTTTTAACTATGAGGTAGTAATAAATTATAGTTATGAGCTTAAAACTCACAATACACATTTTCATTTCTAAGAATGGAAAAAATCTATAATGTCTAGACATAATAATCCAATGAGTCCCAGTATCTTTTTTTAGTGTTTTAATAACAAAATTGAAGTAAACAATGGTTAGAATATATACCACTGTCTTACAAAATACAAAAGACTGAGTGGCTTAAACAACAGAAATTTCTCAGTTCTGCAGGCAGAAAGTTCATAATCAGTGTGCTAGAATGGTTGGTGTCTTTCCCAGGTTTTGGACAGCCACTATCTCATTGTGTCTTAATAGGGGAAAAAAGAGAAAGAGAGAGAACAATCTTTCTGGTGTCTCTTCTAATAAGGACACTAATCCCATTATGAAGGCTCCACTCTTATGACCTTATTCTCCCTGAATAACTTCCCAAGGCCTCATCGCCAAATATCACCACATAGAAGGTTAGGCTTCCATATACAAACTTTTGGGGACTGCAGATATTTAGTTCACAACATATACCATATTAGCAATCTCTTTTAAAAAACATGTTTTAACAAAGAACAGGATATTTTTAAGAGTCCAGAGAAGTAGTATTCATAATACTCATAGCACTTCACAATGCTTTTAAGGACACCACATCATTTTATATTGAAAATAAAATTCTGTGAGTTTATTAAGGGCTGATAAGTAATTGTGATATTGGCTTCCAAGGAATACTAGGAGAGATGAAAAATCTACCTGTGCCTTACCATTGAAACTTGCTCTGGAAGGTCCTGTGACTTGGCCACCATGCTACTGAGATATGATCCCTGATTTCCTCACTCCTAACTTCATGCTGACTTTGAGGACCCTTATACATTTTTCTAAATTTTATTTAGAACTATTTTTTTTTCCTTTAGTTACTAGTATTTTGAATAGTACTTTTTGGATAATAATAATCTGTCTAAAAATTTCAGGGTTACAGCTTTCTGGTAAGCTACCATGAGTGGGTAGCAAGATTTTCTAACATGTTTCACAAGGATGTTTTCTGCAGCTAGCAGGAAATTCTCATTGTTCTGTTAAAAAGCTTGAAAAAAGGGAGGCAAAAATGTGAAAACCTAAATGTCACGTATTTTTTCTACTTCTTGTTTCAGTATCTCTCCAGAATTTTCAGATTTGTATATTTCTCCCAATATTCAGAACTTCAAATTAAACAATGAACATTTCACTAGAAATCTAATCTACTTTAATTCACAGGGTGCCTGAAAAGAGCACTAATTTTGAAGTCAAAGAACATTTGGTTTCGTATCTGATTCCATATTTTAAGGGATGTGTAACATAGGCCAATTTAATTGTTTTTCCACTGAAAACTTTGAAAAGAAAGTTTACTCAAATATGTGCTATGTAGAATTGAGGCAAAGGTTAAATGGATTTAATGACATATCTCATTGAATAGTAATTATATGGTAGAAAAGGTAATTAGTTAATAACATTACAAAAATTTTAGTACAAGCTTCTCTCTTTTGTATGACATTGCTTTGGGGCCAGTATATTGCTTTCAGTTTTTGAAGAGTTAAGATTAAGAAATTTGGAGTCACAACCTAAAAAACATTATCACAGGTAAGTTGGTGGTGAATAGTCAGTATATTTGAAATATTCATTATACATATATTGTTATGAATAAAAACAGAAAAGAAGGCTAGTGTTAATGTGAACATCTACTCTAATGAGGTCTTAAGCCTTTTAAAAAATTATAATTTCTAGCCTATGCTGCATAATGATTAATGGATATGTTGAATGATCACTCCAGTAGTTTTACCCATAAATTTACAATTTCACTTGGATGAAATCTACAGCTATCTTCAATCGGTGTCTCAGGGTCAGAAAGGAAACATAGGCCTGTCATTATTATATGCCAGAGAACAACTAGGTTAAAGGCATGGCAACATGAGGTATATCAAGAGTTTTTGAGATTAGGAATTTATCTGGAGTGATATTTTTATATTATTATTTTACACCAACATATATGAAGTGATAGTACAGTGGCACCAACAGATAAACGTATCTGCATGTTTTCTTATTTAAGTACTACTTATGAGTAATGCCACCAATATTTAATGTCTGCTCTGGTCACAGATTTAAGTCTGACAGAGGCTCTTTGAAACATAAAAAGATTCTCTTTAAGATGGAGTTCAGTTCCTCAGCTTTCAAACATTGATGTTTTTACATCTCAGCTCTAGAACTTAGAAGTATACTGTGCTTCAAAAATAGGCTGGAGGGGTGAATTGTGAAATGTGTTCAACTTGAAGTTGATCAAAGTGAGCCTAACATACAGCTGGATGGTAATTAATTTGGAAGCGGTGGAATGGGATGAAGCTTTCAGATCTATGTGTAACTTATGAATTTTATCCACATCCTTCCAAGCCTGTTTATAAGCAAGTGAATAAAGAAATTAATGTAATTATGTCAGGATGTTTTTCCCTGCTGATTTTGACTTGCTGTGCATTTAAAGTAAAAATTATTAATTGAAGAAGCCTAGTGGCTAATGTTATGCATAAAAATAGATTTATTTCTCATATCACTCTCTCTGTATATTTATTCCCTGGCATTTAAAAGAAAATATATTCTGGAAAAATTAAAGACATTTTGTTTTAAAAATATTTTATGACTACTGGAGAGAATGAAATGATTCTTAACAATTTCTTCATAGATTTTAAATTTTATTTATTAAGTTATGTTGCAACTGAAAGATTGATCCTATATATAATTTTTAAGAGATTTAACATGTTGAAGATGAGGATTTTGACATGTAAAGTATAATCAGTATCAAAATTTCACATAACAAAATGTAGGAAAGACAGCAAAGAAGTAATGAAAATAGCATTTTTTAATGTGTAAATTAAGGTAGAAATACCAAGCATGAACTAAATTACTACATTTTACTGTACTTAGTTACTGATGTTTTATATTTTGGTGCATATCTTCCTATTACTTATTTTGTTAAATTTCTTTGTTCTGTTTCTCTCTCATTTATCTTTCTTTATTTATAAGTCTCACGTCATACTACATTTAAGTTTCTATATATTTTATTTAAATATATCTTGTAAACATATTTCTGTGCTAATGCATTACTTGTGAAATATGTGGTTTTATCCAAAAAGATATATATCATTACATTTATTTATCTTTGTGCAAAGTGTAGAGAACATTGTGCAAATTGCAGAAAAAAGTTTTTTAAAAAATTGTTCAAATTGTTGTTTAGATCCTCAGGACCAATTTCTACATTTAAAATGGCTAAATCAAGGCATGAATATAATGTCCTTAAAAACTGTAGGCTTGTTTGCGTTTCATCCACAGTCTGCAAGAATTTTCATTTTACTACATTGTTGTAAATACTGAACATTTATTTTAAGCTTTAACAATTTGATGACATAAAAATAGTATAATTTTATTTTAGCATTTTTAGTAAGACAGAGGACAAAATACTTTTCGTAAGTTTTACTCTTGTTCAGAATTGCATTTTAATGTAATTTGCTTATCATTCTATTATGCATTTTAAAGGCTATATCTTTGATTGACAGCAATATAAACATATAATTTACAAGTTCTACGAAGAACTTCAGAGAATTAGCCATTAGGCTGGAAATACTTTTATCTAATTCATTTGTGTGGAACCAGTGGGATATATGCAGTGTGTGTGTGTGTGTGTGTGTGTGTGTAAGATAAAAATGAATAGTTTTAAAGTATACTTTCACATTATAGAAAGTAGTCTTCTCTCTCCCACTTCGCAGAAACAAATATTGAAGGTATTCATCAAATTCCTCTTCCTGAGATTTTTCTTCTGCCTTTGGTAGTTGCATTTTCTAAAGTTCCGATTCTGAAGTGCTTTCTTATCACAGTTTTTATTTACTTAATATTCTGATTTCTATGGAGAAAAAGGTAGTTTATTATTTTTCTTGGAGGTCTCTCCTGCAGATAATAATCTGAATTTTATATGTGATGAATCTTCACAGTCTTTTTTTAGTTTTTTTTTCTTCCATTCCTATAATGCTCATGGACTCAGGAATGCTTTCCTACAAAAGCAGTAAGAACAGAGCAATTTGCTCCTGTATTAAAAAGAAATGGAATTTGGGTGCCCATGATGTCCAGAGTTACCTAGGCCTCCTCAATAGTAATGATGATGTTCCTGGACAGGGGTGGTGAGGAAAACTCCAGGTCTCTTCAAACTTCATCTAATTTCTTCTTTTGTACTTCTAGAGTTTTGACTGACTGAACCTCTCAGTGGGAGTGGGGACAGTCAATTCTCTAGCGTAAGGGGTTGTGACTGGTGCCTTTGCATTGATGGCAGGGGCCTGGTGGAGACTTAGTATAGTCCTTTGCCTAGTGCCCGGTTTTCTTGCAATTGAACCAAGAGCCTTTGCTGGAAATTATCTTTATGGCCCTCTGACTTTCCCTTGGATGGTCTTTGGGCATTCAGGGCATCAGCAATGATAGCTGCCGTAATTTTGGCTTGCCATTTTTCTTCATTCTGTTCTCTTTTTTCTCCCCCCAGGTCACAATTGTTACACACCATAAAGGCAGTATCAAGAAGCTGTTTTTGAAGTATCATAATCTACTGCCCATCTGTAGCTTTCGGAGCTGATGTCTAATGTCTATGGTGGATTGGCAAATAAAATGCTGTGCCATTAATATTTTGTCTTTGGAAGAGGAAGTGTCCAGTTTGGGGTGTATGTGTGTGTGTGTGTGTGTGTGTATGTATTCGAGATGGAGTCTTGCTCTGTCACCCAGAATGGAGTGCAGTGGTGCAATCTCAGCTCACTGCTACCTCTGCCTCCTAGGTTCAAGCGATTCTTCAGCCTCAGTCCCCTGAGTCACTGGGATTACAGGATCCTGTCACCGTGCCCAGCTAATTTCTGCGTTCTTAGGAGAGACAGGGTTTCATCATGTTGGCCAGGCTGGTCTTGAACTCCTGACCCTGGGAGGAGTGCCTCGATCTCCCAAAGTGCTAGGATTACAGGTGTGAGCCACCCACCTGGCCCAGATTAGTATATTTTTTAAAGGCTTCCTCCAACCTGCCATAAAACATGGTTGGATTTTCCTCCTTGACTTGTGTAACCTTCCTTACTTTATTACAATTTACTGCCTTAGTTATTCCCTTTTTCATTTCTCCAAGGAGAGTCTCAAAAAATTAAGCCCAGTTCGTTGTTCATTCCCATCGAGGTGTCAGAGTCCCAATTAGGATCAGTAGCAGGGACTGCATCTGGGCCTAGGTGATTGCCCTGAGGGTTTCGGGCAAGTAAGTCATCTGCTCAAAGTTTCATTCCTTTTCCAAGGTGGGGGAGGGTGCGACAGTTTGCTAGAGTGAATTGAACATCTCTCCATGAGAGATTCAAGGCTAAGGTCAAAGTTTGGAACTCATCTACAAATTTCCTGGGGTTCTCGGCACACCTTACTGGCTTTTCTTTACACTGTTGTATGTCAGGTATAGAGAAGAGGGCCTGCACTCAGACTGGCCCCTCAGCTCCTGCTAATTTCCTAAGGGATAGCAAGGCTAAAGGGGGACTTGAATAATGTGTTTCCCTGTAATGTGAGAGGAACTTAAGAGGCTTCTTGGTTTTTGCCCTTGGGTATGAGCCTCAGGAACACTTGGCAAAGGGTTATGTGGGGATGGTTGCTGTTCCTCCTGAGAGACACACAGCCCTTGTAAAATGAGGTCATCTACAACATCTAGTTCTGACTTCGGACTTTCATTTGGGGGACTTTCATTTCTGGGAGTTTTGCAGATTGTTGGATTTTGGAATAGGATAATGAAGGCCTGTATATATGGGATTTCTGATAATTTACCCTGCCTTTTGGAAAATAGGTCAAATTGCACGATAGTATTATAATTAAGGTTACTGTTGCCCACCCATTGTTTGTGACTGTTCAACTGATATTGGGGTAATACGGTATTGCAGTAAAACATCATTTTTTTTTTCTTTTTATTGTCAGGGTCAAATGGATACCAGTGGTTCAGGATGAAGCCACATAGGGAATAAGGTGGAATGGATAGTTGCCCATAATAGTCTGGAAGAGAGAAGAGGATTTTGAAAAATGGAGGGCTTATTAGATTGCCCAAATTGTTACCTGGGGCATCCCTCTGGAAAAACTCTGGGTCTTGTCTGCGGTCTCTAGGGGCATCCTGGGTCCCATCTTAATTTGTCAGACATCTTTGACCTTAGATGGGTGCCAGCACTACTTTGGAATGGTTCTTCCACCACTGTTGACCCATTAAGAGCTTTCCTTCTTGTCTTTGATGAAGGCCTTGACTGCTAGCATCCTTGTAGTTTGGTAAGGTCATGCTTTCCCTTTTAACTTTATCCAATATGTTCACATGCAGGATCTCTTTTACAATTAATTTTCCACAACTGACAACTTGTTCAAGTCTTTGGATTTTTTCTCATCTTACTTAAAACAATTCTTTAACCCTTTAAACTTAGGCAAGATAAATGTGATCCAAAAAAGCCAACTGCATGCTTCTTTTTAAGATTGTTGCTTTGTATGGTGCAAGTTTTGGAAACTTCTGCCACCAGCTTGTTATCAACCCAAGGATGAAACATTTAGCCTAGAGTAAGGTCGATCAAGGAAAATAAAGCCAGAATGTGAACTGTATTCAACCCAAGGCACCTTCTACCTGTTTAATTTCTTGCCATATGAAGTACAAAGTTTCCCTATGTTTATGTTAGAATCAAGGACTTTTCTATTTTTGAATCCGAACACTTCTTAACTAATAAACTATTTTGTTTACATTTTTTATTTTGCAATCTGATACTATATAAACTCTTTTATTAGTTCTAAGACATTTAAATTTCTTACAGTTTTAAGCATGTCATCTGAAAATAATTATAAGCTCCAACATGTAATGAGCTTTGAAGTCATTACTCCATTCCTTGCAGCAAGAAAAAAGGTTAAAAAAACTAAAATCAACGGCTATTTTTGAACTCAACAGAGCAGAGTTTGCAGAGCAATCTAGCACCCTGAAGTGTGAGAGGACAGATAAATTTAGATAAACACATTGTAGATCTACTGACCTGGAACTGAAGATGCTGGATTCAGAAATACATAAGTAGTAATTTTGACAAATTCCTGGAGGCTAAATTAGCTAGTGTTAGAGTGAGACAGAATATTTAAAAACAAATGGTTTATGTAAGCAGAGAGATGGAAACTCTAAGAAAGAAGCAAAATGAAGTGCTAGAAGTCAAAACGCTGTAGCAGAAATAAAAGACATCATTGATGGGATCATCAAAAGACTAGTACAGCCCAGAAAAGAATCAGTGAGCTTAAATAAATTTCCAAAATGTAAATGCAAGAGAAAATAATAATAACAATATTAAAACAGAACATAGTATTCATGATCTGTGGGATAATTATAAAAAGTAACATATCTTAATTGGCAAAAGAGAAAAGAAATAAAGGACAGAATAAAATAATTATTTGAAGTAATAATGGCTGAGAACATTCCAAAACTGACAGACACCAAAAAACGAAAAACAAAGCCAAGGAAAAACAAAACAAAACAAAACAAAAAAACAAACCTACTTACAGGAAGCTTAGAGAACATTTAGCAGAATAATAAAAAATTACACTTAGACGTATTATATTCAAACTGAAAAAAGCAAATAGAAAGAGAAATATCTTCAAAGGAGCTAGGAAATAAATATACCTTACCCATAGTGGAACAAAGATACAATTATATCAGACTTCTTCTCATAAACTAGGCAGGCAAGAAGAATGGAATGGACCACAGAAAGTGTTGAAAGAAAAAAAAAATGTAGTATTCTTGAATCCAGCAAAATTACTTTTCAAAAGTGAAGGAGAAATAAAGACTTTGTTAGACAAACAAGAACTGAGGGAAATCATCACCAGCAGACATTATTGCCTCGCAATAACTATTAAAAGAAGGTACTTGGGAGAAAATAAATGATATAGATCAGAAACTTGGATATAAATTTAAAAAGAAAGAGTTTTGGAGAAGGGATAGACGAAGGTAAAATGAAATCTTTCATTTTTTAATTCTTAATGTAAAAGAGAACTTTTTAAGATAATAACAGTATATTGGGTGATTATGGCACATTAATAAGTGAAATCAATGACAGCAATGTCACGAGATAAAAGACAGAAATTGAGAATACTCAGTTATAAGATACCTGTACTATGTACACATGAAGTGATATAGTGTTATTAAGGTAAACTTGATTAGTTAAAAATGCATTGTCGCAAACTGTAGCTCAACATTCATTTGTTTTAAGATACGTATAGTTAATATGTTACGAGAGAAGATAAAATATAATCAAAATATTCTTAATTAAAATTAGAGAATTCAGAAAAAGAGAAGAAAAAACAGTATAATAGAAAACAGTTGCAAACATGATAATAATCCAACTATATCACCAATTGTTTTAAATATTTAAATATGAATGATCAAATTGTACCAAGTAAAAGAGACTGTTAGACTGGATTTAAAAACAAACAAACAAATATCACACACACACAAAACATCACAAAGACCCAATATTATGTTGTCTGCAAGAAACCCATTTTAAGAATAGACTCAGACTGGCTGAAAGTAAAGTGGCAATATACCATACTAGGACAAATCAAAAGACAACTAGAATAGCTCTATTAATTTAGAAAACAAAATGACTTCAGAGGACTGAAAATTATCAGAAACAAAGAGGGGTTAGTGCTCTCAAAGACATAGCAATTATTAATGACTACGCACCTAACAACATACCATTAGAAATCACGCCACTGCACTCCAACCTGGGCAACAGAGCAAGACTTTGTCTCAGAAAAAGCAAAAAAAAAAAAAAAAAGGAAATGAAAACAAAAGAAAAAATAGCAACAATTACTTATTATAAAAGATTCCTTGAATTCAATATAAGAATACAAAATCTTGAAAAATTGTCGATATTCTATTAGCAGTCGTAATGCAGCAAAATAAAATTTAGACTTGACTATGGTTAATAACTAATATTTTATGTATCAATCGGCATCAATATGCATCCAAATGTCTTGATACTTTTAGTTCAGTAGGCAAGGAACTCCCCAATTATTTGAAATCATTTGAAAAATTTCATAACATAAAATACATGAGGGATTGAATGGAAGTTTTTGCATTTACATATCAATATTCATCAATGTGTCACTATGGAGTACTTATTAAACAAATGCTATTTGGCTTGATGGAATAGATGTTAATATTAACAAAGGGATGACTTGGACTGGAAAGGCAGGAATGGAAAAAGAGAGATAAAAAGCCTTGCATTTTGAATACAGGGGACTAAAGTAGAAGGATGTGGCCTCAAACTCTCTTGAGTACAACTGACTTGGACATATTTAAGCCTCTTAGGACAAGATTTGAGTAATTTTTCGACCTTGATGGGATGACAGTGCAGAGTAAAAGTTTACTTTCTTCATCAGCATAGAATAGTTATTCAAAAAAATAATTTATTTTAAAGAGATGAGGTCTTTTACTGTCAATCAGCCTGGAGTGCAGTGGTGTGATCATGACCCACTGCAGTCCTAAACTCCTGGGCTCAAGCAATCGTCCCACCTCGGCCACCTGAGTAGCTAAAACTATAAGCATGTGCCACTATGCGTGGCTAATTTTTTGAAAAATTTTCTGTAAAGTTGGGGTCTCGTTATGCTACCCAGGCTGGTCTCAAACTCCTGGAGTAAAGCGATCTTCTCACCTTGGCATCTCAAAGCACTAGGATTACAGGCATGAGCCATCATACGCTGCCAGTAATTATTCTTTAAGTCAATCAGTGGTGAACATAAACCCCATTGCTATAATGAGATGTGTTCATATATTTTTTTATGAATACAATGGGAATAAACCTTAGCTTCTAAGAAAAAGAGAGAAAATTACATATTTTCCAAACAAAAATTGCTTCCCCCAGCTGGTTTCCACATCTATATTGGAACAAAGATGCATTCTATCAAATATTTTTGTTTGGGAGATACTATTATCTCTATTTGATATTTTAAGATTATTACAGAAACTTTTATCACTAATTTTCCTGAAAGATACAAGGGAAATACACTTTTCAGAGGTTTCGTGTGTTCAGCAATATGAAAGTAACAAATATATTTTAAATTATTTTATTAAAGCTTTATTATAATACAAAGCTTATTATTATACAAGCTTATTATAAGCCTTACTATATTATAATATTACAGATTTTTAAATTTATACTTATACAAATAAAGCTGAGAATAGTGAAATATTACTTTGTATTTAAAAACATATGAACTATAAAATGTTTTAGGGAAATAAAAATTTATTTTGTGTTACCTATTTTGGTTTAATAAAATGAAATAATTTTGAATGTATGTACTGATGCAATCATATTAGAAATTTTAAAAATAAAATCTGAATTTTAATGAATGTTAATATTAATTATATCTTATCACCCACTAAATTTTGGTTGATGAACTGAAAGGATATATTTAAATATTTTCTTTCTTGAAGGATTAGAAAGAATGCAATTGTTGACATTAAATCAGAGGCAAATTTAATATCTTAAAATATATTTTCTAGAGTGGAAGAGTCAGAAATTTGTATTCATGATTACATATAAGATTTCTAAAAAAGTAATACACAAAATGTTTTCCCCAGGACAGATACATATTCCTTGAGAATTACAAGTATTAAGAGAATTACAATAATTACAAGAATTGTGGGTATTACAATTATCCCACACAAACTTCTTACTATTTTGTTAACTGTGGCTTTAATTTGAAATATATATTTTTCTAATTTTACTATTACAAAATAGCTATTAAATTTATTTTTGAGAGATGAACATTCACTGAAATTATGAGACATTTTGTGTATAAATTGCATACAGTTAATCACCTGCAATCTAGTCTGTAATTAAAAGACAATTATGAAACATTTCTTAGTGCTAATTTTAACTTTTAAGTACAATCACCAACTTTAGAAAAGAGCAAATGTAAGAAATCAGGAAATGTCTTTTCATTTTTCTGGTTATCAGAATTTTTTGCATCATTACTGTGAAAATAATAGTGATTTTAAAAGATACTCGTTATTCTTGTTATAATAAAAATTCAGATAACATTCACAAGTACCAAATAAGCATGATTTAAATAGACATAATATAATTCAGGATGAAGCTAAATTTAAATGGTAAAGAGATGAATGATTTAAGTATCTCCCAAATATGTCTCTTAGATTACCTTGTGTGACAAGAAAAGAGAAAAAGAAAGACAAAGAGAGAGGAAACCCCACACTTGCAAACAGAGATTAAAATACTTTATTTTAGAATTGTTTGAAGCTTTATTAAGTTTTCCAGATAAAAGTTTACTGAAGAATCTTTGAAATACTACATAAGAGCTTAGGAAAATAAGATGACTATAGTGATAAATAAATGCAATAAATGTAATAATGAACAATTGAAAGGAAGAACATATATAAAGAGAATGTAAGAAAACAAAACACAGTTGTTTGAGATATGAGAAAAACAAGCACATAAATAAACAAAAGAAGTAAAGTTCTTGGGTTTACTTGTTCTAGGATCCAGAACAAGAGAAGGTTTTTACAAAGAGCATATGGTGAAACTATGAAAAAAACTTGGAAAAGGATGAACAAGGCAACTGATTTCATATTTTGGGGATAATGGATGTTTTTAAAAATATGTAGATTTCAATAGTTGTGGGGTTAAGGGTAGAAAGCAGAATGAAGAAACTGAAGAAACGGAAATGCTGATTATTCCTAAAGGATTGGCAATAAAATAAGAGGATACATTTAAAGAAAATTATGGCTGAATTAGGAGAGTTTGAACACATATATAAACATAAATAAATAAATAAATACCAAAAGGAGTAAAAAACAAAATGAATACTGAAGATCTAACAGAGAAAAGCCATTGTGTAAGACACAAGGGTGGGTGAGACACAAGGGTGGATGAGAACTAAGAGGACAGTACCACTTTCTCCCAAAAAAAAAAAAAAAAAAAAAGAGGAAAGTAGTAGAGAATTTACAGTGTACTTGTAAATGGAGAACACTCTTTGCAGTAAGAATGGAAACATTCTCATGAAGCTAAAGTAGTAGAAAAACATCTTGCCATGAATTAATGGAAGTCAGAAGAAATTACCTTGTATTTGTCATACTTCTGATCTCTGCATTTTGGGAAAATTGTAATATGCTGGAGGAGATAATAGTGGATTGATTTAACTTAAGAATACTGATGCATACAAGCTAGGGATTCCAGCATTTACTTTTACTCGACATTTTATATAATGACTCCAGTTGCAACTAAAATGCCACTATACTGCAACTATTTGGTGGCCTCCCACAATCTCCTTTACCTGATTGGGATACTCATTCTCTAGTTGTGAGGGTTGCCTTCTAATGACCTCCTTCTCTAGAGAATTGTTCTTAGCCAATGGGAGACCCCTTCCCCAGAAGGTTGTATCCCACCCACCAGAGAGGGAGCACCCCATAACTAACCATCTCAGTATACAAAAGGGTGGCATCTTTACCTCAGGGGAAAGGGGCGGCTGCAACTCTGTAGTGCAACTTATGCTTCAGATCTCTCTATAGGACCAAGTTGAAGTTAATTTATTCAACTGGGACTACATCCATGCTTAGTTCTCTTTAACTACTTTATTTGGCTTTTTCAATTTTTGTTTCTCCCTGTCTCTGTGATGAGGGCTCCTTAAGCAAATAAGTTTTACAAGAATTCTTGCCTCAATAGAAAACTCTAATTGAGTCTAGGCACGGTGATTCATGCCTGTAATCCCAGCACTTTGGGAGGCTGAGACTGGTGGATCACCAGAGGTCAGGAGTTTAAGACCAACCTGGTCAACGTGGTAAAACCCCATCTCTACTAAAAGTACAAAAATTAGCCAGGTGCAGTGGCGGATGCCTGTAGTCCCAGCTATTCAGGAGACTGAGGCCGGAGAATTGCTTGAACCTGGGAGGCGAAAGTTGCAATGAGCCCAGATGGTGTCATTGCACTCCAGCCTGGGCAACAGAACAAGATTCTGTCTAAAAAAAAAAGATCCTAATTATAAATGCTTCAGGTGACTCATGCAAATAAAATTTGTAACGTTAATTCAATCTGTGTTGTATTCTGATTTTGAACAAGTGACATAACTTATCTATATCTGCTTTCATTGTTAAGAAAGAAGCTAATTAGTTTTATTTTCAAACATACACCAAATGCAGAGGAATTTATCAATTTGGTGTTTGAAATAGTAAAATATCCATAATCACCAATGTAATTTAAGCAGATAAGCATATAAATACCAATGAAAGCACCTGAAGAATCTATTCTTTGGTTCATCATACATCTGCTCCAAGAATTCTTTTGCACATCAAATTGTACTACCCCAAATTTCCTTTTAGAATTCAGTCTTCCTATATCTTTAGAAATCTCTCTATAGTTAAAGAAAATGCTTATGAAAAGTAGATTTGAATGATAATGATGTTTTGTAATCCCATGGTTCATTATAAACAATGACTTTACAACTATTGCCTTTTTTCTTTGAAAGGTGAGGATATTAGTAATCTCATACTTCTTTCTATATACGCTCTTTATCAGCTTCTGATCTTTGAAAACTATAGTGTAATTTGTGTATTATAAATCTATTATATTCAATTAGATTTTCTAACTTTAATTCTAATCTTTATCACTGTTCTCATATTTAAGTGAACCCAAATCTTACATTTTTGTTTTTCTTTTTCACATATCTCATTCCTGAGACCTTTGCCTTTGTCCTCTCCGTAACTGATTGGATAACTATTGTTAACCAATTTTCTTCAAGAAGCACTTGTAGGTATCATCTATCCTAAATTTGTACATATTCAAAGATAATTGGCTATTTGATTCATGTTTTAGTAACATATCTACTTGTATGGCAAAATTTGTTGAAATATACCAAACCTACAGCAATGTGAAAATTTGAAAATTATAGCTTTATGGCTTAATGAATTTGCACAATTTGAGCACTTCTATATAATTGTTATCCATATGAAAAAAAAGATCTTTAGCAATCCAGAAGCCCCTCGTATACCCTACAGTCAATAACCATTAACTTTTTTTCTGAAGATAAACATAATCTTGATTTAAAATGTTATAGATTAGTTTTGCTTATTTTCAAATATTTTAAAATAAGCAATTTTTATGGAATCTTATGGCAGGTAATTTTGTGTCTATTTTGTTCTCAATTTTATGTTTGTGAGATCTTCCTATCCCGTTACATACAGCAAATTTATTATTTTTCTTTGCTCTACAGTGTTCCATTGCACAAATATAATTTAGTTAGTCATGCAACTTTGACTTTGTATTGTTACGAGTTTGAGCTATTATGAACTGTGCAGTCAGAAATATTTTTGTATGTCTTTTAGCGAACATGTAAGAGAAATGTTTCCATTGAGCAAGAGAAATGTTTGGTCATAGAGTATATCTAACATCCAGCTTTAGTTGATACGACTAAACAGTTTTCAAAATGGTTAAACCAATTTACTCTTATTTACATTGTATCTGAATTCAAAATGTAAAGTCTTTTTATTTTAGCAATTTTTGCCAGAGTACAATGATGTTTAATTCTGTTTTTCATTTGTATTTCCCTGATGTCTAATAAAATTTAGAAATCTTTTATATTATTTATCACATATCTTCCATTAAGTGCTTAATCTTTAGTAGTACTTTCCTCATTTTTAATTTTTTTTGTAATGACTTGTAGGAATTTATTTCTATAAAATCTGGATATGTTGTTCTTTAGAAAAATGTACTGCAAATATCTTTTCCCACTGTCTATTTTGTGCTTTAACTCTCTTAGTGATAAAATTTGTTGAGAAAGGCTTAGTCTTAAAATTCAGTTTAACAATTATTTTGTCAATTGTTTAAACAATTCATATCCTGTTTTAGACACTTTTATCTCCTTTATTATAATGAAGGTATTATATATCCTAGAAGATTTCATTTTACCTCCCACATTTAGAACCCTCATCTCTTTGGAAATAACATGTATCATGTTAGGTGTAAACCAACATTTTTTTCCTTCATAGGAGAAAGATAATTCTCCTAAAATTAGTTATTGAATAGGCCAGTATTTCCATAATTCTGTGAAGTTCTATATTTTGTTATAAATATTTATATATGTATGCACTACTTGATTTTTATTCCATAACATTGGTTTGTGTTTTATTTTGCACAAATATCCCACTTTCTTCATTATATAAAATATCTGATTTTTATACCCATTAGAGTAAATTCTCCAGCGTTGTTCTTAAGATTGTCTTGGCTGAGCATGGTGGATCATGCCTGTCATCCCAGCACATTGGGAGGCCAAGGTAGGTGGATCATTTAAGGTCAGGAGTTCATGAGCAGCCAGACCAACATGGTGAAACCCCACCTCTACTAAACACACACACACACACACACACACACACACACACACACACAATTGCCAGGCGCAATGGCACTCACCTATAATCTCAGCTACTGGGGAGGCTGAGGCAGGAAAATCTCTTGAACCCAGGAGGCAGAATCTCTCTCTCTCTCTCTCTCTCTCTCTCTCTGTGTGTGTATATACTCACTCTGTGTCTTGGCTATTTTTATACCTTTGTTCATCATTTATATATCTCAGTAATAAGTTGTAGAATTCTTGCTTATACTTTTATAGACATATTTTAGATACTTAATGCCTTTGATGCTATTGTAAATGCAATAACTTAAAATTTTATTTTCTAATTATTTATTGCAAATTTTTTTTTATGATTTCCTCATTATCGTGACTTTCCTTATGTCTGTATGTATGTATGTACTTGTGCAAAATACACAAATGTATATTTTCTACAAATCCAGTAAGGCTGTCTTCAAGTAATTGATTTTGTTTCTTTCACATTAGTCTTATAATTTCGTTTGTATTTTGCCCAAGAATCTACAGTGCATTGTTGAATAAAAGGAGTGATAAAAGACATCCCTGACTTTTTTAAAAAACACAGCAGAAAAGACTTTAGTGTTTTCCTATTAAATAAGTTTGTTTCGAATATTTCTGCATATTTTTGATCATATTTAGGAAGTTCACAACCATTAAAATTTGATAAATAACATATCTGCATTTAATAATATGTTTATTATAATTGAATGTAATTGTAATAAACATTGAACTTGTATTCCTGGAATATTCACAGAATAATTGTGTTTTTTATCCTATATGCATATGTTTTTTATCCTATATTATTGGCTCTATTTTACTACCTTTTTAAGTGGATTATCTCATATTCATGAGACATATTAGTCTTTAATGTTTCCTTGTAGTATCCTTGTTAGGTATTGGTTTTAAATGTAATCTGGATTAATACAATTTGAATAATTATTTTGTCCTTCTGTCAATCTCTGAGAAAACAAATATTTTTAAATATTCCCAGGGAAGCTATCTGAGCATGAAATTAATTTATTAGAATGTAACTAGTTCATGTACTTTTCAGAGACTGTGTATTTGGCAGTTGATTGCAGTGTTTTACACGTGTCAAGTCCAATTCTTAATTTACTTTGTCCAAACTATCTTTGCGTGGATTCTTAGCTTTATTTTTCAGTTTTTGAGAAGGCTTCATTCAAATTTCTAATGTGATGTTGTATTTGTCAATTTCTCCTTTATGTCTGACATGTTTAAAAATAAACATTTAAACTCTATGTCATTAAGTACATAAAAATTAGGATTTTTATTTACATGGTGGATTGGATATTTTATTATTCCAAGATAACTATCTGAAGTAGTGCTCTTGACTCAAAAATCTTCATGTTCTGACATGAATATAAGTTTTCTTTTGTCACTGTTTAAATGGTTTATAATTTCCATGTATTTATTTCCAATCTTTCTGCTTTCTTATATTTAAAATGCATCTCTTCAGTAAGCAACATTTTAAAAAATCAAGTTTTATAACCCTTTTATTATTGTTGTCGTCAACAAGTTTATTCAACTCTAAATGTCAGTCTTAGATTATATTTGTCCCAGCAGTTCTGTGTTCATTTTATTTCTATTTAAAAATATGTTTTTTTTTTTTTTTTTTTTTTGAGACTTAGTCTCACTCTGTCTCCCAGGCTGGAGCACAGTGGCAGGATCTTCACTCACTGCAAGCTCCGCCTCCCAGGTTCACGCCATTCTCCTGCCTCAACCTCCTGTGTAGCTGGGACTACAGGTGCCCATCACCATGTCCAGCTAATTTTTGTATTTTTAGTAGAGACGGGGTTTCACCGTGTTAGCCAGGATGGTCTGGATCTCCTGACCTCGTGATTCAACTGTCTTGGCCTCCCAAAGTGCTGGGATTACAGATGTGAGCCACTGCACCTGGCCTAAAAATATATATTCTAAATGTTTTATCTGTATAAACTTTTAGTTACACATTATTTTACCATTATTTTTGTAAGTAGTCCAGAAATGAAAATGTATACTCTTGACTTATGAAAGCCTAATGTCATTTCTCAGACAGTACAAGAACCTGAAATATTTTATGTGTATTAGTTCTCTGCTTTTGTACAGTTTTGCTATGTATTTTAAAACAATATATATTTCTTAAGTCTCATAAGGATATTGTTTCATCTGGATTTATATATTTTAGTTTTTAATGTTCTTTATTTCTTCCTGCACCACCATGCTCTTTCATTTGCTATCACTTTACAGGCATGAGCCACTGTGCCCAGTCTCATTTGCTATCATTTTCTATTTGACTAACACCACTCTATGAAGTGTTTTATTCTGGGATTTTTATATCAGTCTTTTTTAAAAAAAATATTATTTGGGGCTAAGGATTTTATATTGATTCTTATTGTTTTTACAGAATTATAGAAAAAATTGTATTTTCAAATTTTCTTTTGTAATGTTGGTATTCATTTTTATCTTGCTTATTTAAAAGTAGTACCTACCACCTTCTTTCTGCTTTCTGTATTTCTTCTGTGCCTATAAATGTAGTTTTCTTTGTATTGCTCTCACTTGGAGTTTGTAGTGGTTCTAGAATCTGTGGCACTTTCATCAGGGTGAAAAGTCTACCCTCAGATATTCGCTCCTCTAATATTCTTTCTATCCCATTGTTCTTTCTTCCTTTTCTGGGAATCTCATAAGCTTTTCATTGTTTTCTAAAGATTTTTTCCTATATTTTCCACTTAAATATCTTTTCTTTAAACTGGGAAGTTCTTCTGATCAATCTCTCATTTCCGTTGGGGTATCTAATCAATGAAAATCATCTAATACATTTATTGTGTGTTTTATTTCTAGAATTTCATTTTATCTTTTATTTCATAATTTTTGGTTCTATATTTATACTCTTCATCTTCTTTTGTAAGTTCTTGATATATTAAGCATAGTCATTTAAAACTCCACATCTGATAAAAACAGTGCTTGTATTTCTTGTGATTATACATCTCTGCCTTTTGTCTTTTAATTTTAATTAATTCATACCTTTTTTACTTACTTTAATATTTTTATTAGATCCTGGATTTATGTATAAAAGCTTATGAATAAAATTTTGGGCTCATAATGATATTATTCTCCTCCAGAGAGGATTAACTTTTCTTCTATCAAATACTAAGTGTAAGGAATTGAGCTGCTTTTGTGTAAGTCTTAAGCTTTAATGAGGACTTCCATGTGGTTCACTCTTTAATCATTTGACCTATGGCAGTCTGACTGAGAGCCATTGAAGGCTATCAGTTGGTGGAAGGCCATCAATTCTCTGTTTGTCCCTCCTCCCTTAAACTGCTGAACACTTTGCTTGTTTTCTTGCCTTATCAACTATTGCATTCTGATCAAATTCTGTCTCTATGACATGGTTGTAGAAATAGCAAATGCTTCCAGGAATAAATTAATAAGAAATACCATGTTTCACTCTCTAGACTTTGTTTCTGTCCAATATGTTATTTTAGAATGTACCTTCTGTTCCATTAGTTGGGTTTCTCTTATTCAGGAATACCAGTAATGCTTTGTTAGTTCCTTTTTATCTTGCTTCCTTTTCAACTCATTTCTCTTTACTTGCTTCACTCTGTCTTTTTTTTTTATGTTTTCTTGAGTCACCAGTTCAATTTTCAAAAATGTCCTTTCAATTTCCCAATTTTTTTTTTTATTTTTTTAATTATAATGCTGCAGGTGCAATGGCTCACACTTGTAATCCTAGCACTTTCACAGGCTGAGGCTTTCCTCTATGATAAAATCATATTGTATTTTTTTCTACAGTATTTTTATACATGATTGCTTTTTTCTCCTTGCTACTTGTTTTTACATGTAAAGTATAATCTTTATTTTTTTAGTGGTGTGTTGCAGAAAGTCAGTGACCCCAAATAGAGGGACCAGCTGGAGCCATGGCAAAGAAACACAAATTGTGAAGATTTCATTTTAATATGGACATATATCAGTTCCCAAAATTAATACTTTTATAATTTCTTAGGCCTGTCTTTATTGCAATTTCTGAACATAAATTGTGAAGATTTCATTTTAATATGGACATTTATCAGTTCCCCAAATTAATACTTTTATAATTTTTAATTCCTGTCTTACTTTAATCTCTTAATCCTGTTGTCTTCATAAGCTGAAGATATACGTCATCTCAGGATCACTATTTTACAAATTGATTGTAAAATGTATGTTTGAACAATATGAAATCAGTGCACATTGAAAAACAAAAAAATAGAATAACAGCAATTTTCAGGGAACAAGGGAAGACAACCATAAGGTCTCACTGCCTGCAGGGTTGGGCAAAATAGAGCCATATTTTTCTTCTTGCAGACAGCCTATAAACGGACCTGCAAGTAGGGAAGTTATCACTGAATTCTTTTCCTAGCAAACAATATTAATAATTACGACGCTGGAAAAGGAATGCATTCATTGGGCGAGGTCTATAAATGGCGGCTCTGGGAGTGTCTGTCTTATGCATTTGAGATTAGGACAGAAATTAAGCCCTGGTCTCCTGCTGTACCCTCAGGCTTATTAGGGTGGAGAAGAAACCCCACCCTGGTAAATCTGAGGTCAGATCAGTTCTCTGCTCTCTAACCTTGTTTTCTGTTGTTTAAGATGTTTATCAAGACAATATGTACACAGCTGAACATAGACCCTTATCAGGAGTTTTTGATTTTGCCCTTTGCCTTGTGATCTTTGCTTTGTCCTTTGCCTTGTGATCTTTATTGGCCTCAGAAGCATATGATCTTTGTTCTCCTTTTCGAACTTTGAAGCATGTGATCTTGTGACCTACTCCCTGTTGTTGCACCCCCTCCCCTTTTGAAATCCTTAATAAAACTTGCTGGTGTTGCAGCTCAGGTGGGCATCATGGTGCTACAACTATGTGATGTCTCCCCCAGCAGCCCAGCTGTAAAATTCCTCTCCTTGTACTCTTTCTCTTTATTTCTCAGACCAGCTGACACTTAGGGAAAATAGAAAGAACCCACACTGAAATAATGGGGGTTGGCTCTCCCGATAGTGGTGGGCTGGTAATATCTGATTAAATGAGGCTTCACATTAAATAATACTGTAGATATGGCTTTAACTGAAAAATTGATTATTTTAATTATAAAAGACAAAAGAAGGACAGATTTTTAATGAACCTAAATAAACAACTGTACTTTCATATAAGATAACTAAGTGAAATATTTGTTTATATGATTTGAATATTCTTTGATTCAGGGAGAATTTGACACTGCATAAAAAGGATTGACATCAGTTTACATTGAAAAGTATATTATAGTTTTTGTCAAGCTTTTTAGTATTCACATAACTTTATAATCTTAAATATTTTTTAAAAATCTGAAGAGTTTTTACTTATATGGTATACATTTATCAACATATATTATATTAAATATTAAGTAATAAACCTAATAAACATAAATATTAATGTAAAGAAAACTGTTGCCCCAAACACAAATACAGTAGAAAGAGTAGAACTGTTTTATTAATTTTGAAAATTTGTTTTTATACCTTAATTGAAAACAGTTGAATTTTCCAATCTGCTTTGAATCTCTTGTGATATCACATGTTGTATATAGCTTTTGGAAAACTTTCCTGCACACTATTGAAAGAATGAAAGTGAAAAACTATAAATAACATATTATTATTATGAAAACAGTTTTGACTTTGAAGACATTTTGAAAGTATCTCTAAGACCTCTGAGGGTTCGATAACTTAGAAGAAAAAAAAAATTATAGTAGATGCATCAGAAAACAGATGGATATTGACATTCAAAATAATATAAACCACATTCTAAATAACTAGTAGCTGTCAGCGTAAATTTGCTCACTTAAGTTAGTATCATGTGTACCTAGAAAATAATGTTTGAATGCCTATCTAATCAGAAAGAGAATAAAATGCTATAGCAGAAGAAATTCATCCAACTATATAAAAAGCCAGCCTCTTCAGAGGCCAGTAACCTGTGTGTGTTTAAAAAAAAAAAATCAAGAATATGAAAAAAAAAAAAGTCAACAGAAATTATTCAGTTCAGATTAGAATGTCTGTTATCTGGGGCAATTCACAAATGGTAAAAAAACATATTAATACTCACAGATAATAAAAGATTGATTCTTCAAGATCAATTTTCATTTGAATAAAGAAAAGCCAGAGTCTAGTTTTGCACTAATATAATATTTGTAAGTAAAGGATTCATACTCTTCTTCTAAAAGTGATTTTCATATGAATAAACTCATGAAAACTGATCAAACATTGCCAAAATTGGAACACATTTGATAACTTAGTTTCAGAATAAAATATTAGAAATGAAGACAAATAAAATTTATTTACCTCAATTCCCATACACACTGAAGTTTTGTCTTTCACTGTGTTCTTTTATAGTCTAGAATATATAGGAACTTTAGAATATTACTACTATCATTTTTGAAAATCAAAAAATCACCTCACAGTTTTGCATACACAGTTGTATTTCTCTTTTAATACCAATCCTGCTGTAGTTGCAACTACCCATAGTAATTATAATTTTAACCAAAGTAAATTTATTCTATTTCATAAAGAAAATGCAGAAGTAGATAAGCAAGTACTGTCTGTCTGATATAATCATTTTGCAGAGTCAGAAAGTTAAAGTTCTAATGCCTCTTGAAAATTACCTAGGGGGGTCAAGAAAATCTGTGCCATCAGATGGTGTTTCCAGGTAATTCAATGTAATTGTCTGTGATATTTGAATCTAAAGAGCATCTTCATAGAACTTCCAAAGCTGTTAACATATAACTTTTTAAAAGTTAGAAGGATGACCATTATACAAACAGAATAGACATTTGTCAAATTTAATTTATCGTATTCATCAGTGACAGAATCAGTAAGTTATTAAATTTATGTCAAAAGATAATTCAATGAATAGAGATTTATTTAATCAAAGAATTCACAAAAACTTGATAATAGTAAAAATTTTAAATGTCTGATAACCCTTAAAATTGAAATCCTAAAATCTTCTATCTTATCCTTCCTACCTGACAAAAACCTATAAGCTAACATTTAATTTCACAGTTTCAGGGCCCTAATAAAATAATAAATAGGAAAACACAGGAAAATGCAGGTGCACCTTCCTAGGTAATTAAATAATTCTTCAGTGAGCCTGTTAAACAATGACATTGAAAGGACATGCAGCTATACTCCTGCTTTACTTTCAACTTATGAATGTTTTTTTCTTAAGAAAAGTAATGGTAGAAATATTTGACACATATAAAAGGCTTAAACAAGGTCGCTCAAAGATAGAAAGTAATTCATTGCCACTTTTACAACTCGATGTCACTCTTGCCAAGTCAGGTGGAGGAAACTGTAATATACCTAGTGTCAGCTTTTTTATTTTAAAAATTAGCAAGTAGTATTATTAAATGGTAAGTATTAAAAGTATAAGCAAGAACAAATTTGAATCAATAACATATACCTTAAACCTATTCACAGTCAAGCAGGTAGAACAAGATGACTGAGCAGAAGCATCTAACAATCATCCTTCCCGCAGGAATACCAAATTTGACAACTATCTGCACAAAAAGACAACTTCATAAGAACCAAAAATCAGGTAAGCAATCATAGTACCTGGTTTTAATGTTATATCACTGAAAGAAACACAGAAGCGGTAAGGAGAGACAGTCTTGAATCACTGACGCCACCCTCCCCAATCCACTGGCAGTGGCCCTGTGGTGTGGAGAGAGAATCTGCATGCTTAGGGGAGGGAAAGTGCAGTGACTACAGAACTCTACATTAATGTTAGTACTGCCCTGACACAGTGGAAAGCAAAAATGGGCTGAACTCAACTGATGCTCACTTATGGAGGGTGTATTAGACCAGTTCCAGAAAAAGGGAAGTCACCCTTCCCAGTGGTTGGAACATGAGTTTCTGAAAGCCTTGCCACCATGACCTAAAGTGTTCCAGGGTCGTAAATAAACCTGAAAGACATTCTAGGCCAGAAGGACTGCAACTACTGTGCTAGTCTTAGAGCTAAGTCCCAGGACTGGCAGCATTCACCAGAAGCTGAGTGAAAAGCATTTGGGCCTTCAGGGAACATTGGTGGTAGTCTGGCAGTACTTCCTAGGGAGCTGTGGTGGTCATGGGCAAAGGGAGAGGCTTCTCTGCCTACAGAAAGGAGATGGAGAAGTTGCAAAATCATTGTTGTGTGTTTTGTGAACAGCTTAGCTACAATAGAATAGAGCACTATGTAAATTTCTAAGGTTTGCAACTCTAGTCCCTGACTCCTGGATGGAATTTTCGGACTCACCTGGGGCCTGGGGAATTTGCCACCCTGAAAGGAGGGAAACAATTGAGACTGGCTTCACTGTCTACTGATTGTAGAGTGCTAGGGACTTGAGCAAACATAGGTGGTAACCAGGTAATGATCCTTCAGTGAGACCCAGTGCTGTGCTGGCTTCAATTCTGACCAAGTGCACCATCAGTGGTGGTCACAGGGGTGCTTGTGACAACCCACCCATGCTCCAAGAAGCTCAACACAAAGAGAGTGATTTCATTTATATTGGGAGAACATAAGATAGAGAACTAGAGTCTCTATTAGAATCCAGAGAATTCTTCCAGAATTTATTCAAGAGCACCAAGGTGGTAGCTCCATAGATAGAGCCAAAGTTACCAGACTTGGGGTACCCCCAAAGCACATACAGCTTCAATAGCAACACCAAAGCCACTGGGAAGACTTGGATAGCTTCTCAAGAAAGACGGATACAAATAAACCCAGATAGTGAAGATTAAAATAAATTCCTGACTCATCAATCTCTAAATACCAATGAATATTCAGAAGCATCAGGACCATCCAGGAAAACATGACCTCACAAAATGAACTAAGTAGGGCACCAGGGGTCAATCTTCATAACACACAGATGGGATCTTTCAGACAGAGAATTGAAAGAGCATCAGAATCTCTAAATAGCAAATTGATCAAGCAGAAGAAAGAATTAGTAAGCTTGAAGATAGGTTATTTGAAAATACATAGTCAGAAGAGACAAAAGAAAAGAGAATAAAAAATAAAGAAGCATGCCTACAAGAACTAGAAACGACCTCAACAGGGTAAACCTAAGAGTAATTGGCCTTAAAGAGGAGCTAGAGAGAAAAAATAGGAGTAGAAAGTTTATTCAAATAGATAATAACAGAGATATTCCCAAACTTAGTGAAAATATAAATATGCAAGTACAAGAAAGTTATAGAATACTAAGTAGGTTTAACCTGAAGAAGATTACTTCAGGCACTCAATAATCAAATTCTAAAAGGTCAAAGATAAATAAGAAGTTCCTAAAAGCAGCAAGACAATATAAACAAGTAACATACAAATGAAGTCTTAGAAGTTTGCCAGTAGACTTTTCAATGGAAATCTCGAAAGCCAGGAGAGAGTAACAAGAAATATTTAACATACTGAAGGAGAGGAAAAAGAACTCACATTTACCCTACAATAGCATATCCAGTGAAAGCCTTCTTCAGACATGAATGAGATATAGAGAGTTTCCCAGAGAAACAAAAGCTGAGGAATTTCATCAACACCATACCTTGTCTACAAAACATGCAAAAGGGAGTCTTCAATCAGAAATAAAAATATATTAGTGAGTAATAGGAGATCATAGGAAGTTACAAATGTCACTGGTAATAAATAGTAGGTATACAGAAACACATAGAATATTACAACACTGTAATTATGATGTTTAAACTACTCTCATCTTCAGTCAAAAGTCTAAAAGATGAAAAAATAATTACAACAATATTTTAAGACATTTACAGTACAGTATGATATAAATGGAAACAAGAAAAAGTTTCAAAGCCAAGGAATAAACTTCAGGTATTGGGGATTGTATTAGTTTCTGTTTTGCTTGTCTGCTTGTTTCTGTATATGGTGCTAAGTTGCTATCAGTATAAAATAATGATTAATAAGATGTTACTTCCAAGCTTCATGGCAACCTTAAATCAAATACATACAACAAATACACACACACACAAAGCAAGAAATTAAACTGTAGCAGCAGAGAAAATCACCTTCATTAAAAGAGAGGAAAAAAGAGAAGACCATAAAACAACCCGAAAACAACAAAACGACAGGTATATATGCTTATTATAAATCATAACATTGAATGAAAATGGAATGAACTCTCCAATCAAAAGACACAGAATGGCTGAATGGATTAATAAAACCAAGCCCAATGATCTGTTGCCTAAAAGAAACATACTTCACCTATAAAGATACCTATAGAATAAAGAGATGGAAAAGTTAGTTATTCCATGCCAGTGGAAATCAAAGAAGAGAAGAAATGGCTATGATTACATCAGACAAAATAGATTTCAAGACAAAAACTGTAAGAGAAAAATAAGGTTGTTATATAATAATGACAAGATCAATTCAGCAAAAAGGATATAATGATTGCTAACATATATGTACCCAACACAAGAACACTCAGATATATAAAGCCAATATTATTAGAACTTAAGAGGGAGATAGACCTCAATATAGTAATAGTTGGAGATATTAACACCCTACATTCAGCATTGCACTGATCTCCCAGAGAGAAAAACAGCAAAGAATGATTGTACTTAATCTGCACTATAGAGGAGGGTGGAGCAAGATGGCCAAATAGGAACAGCTCCAGTCTCCAACTCCCAGCGCGAAAGACACAGAAGACTGGTGATTTCTGCATTTTCAACTGAGGTACTGGGGTTATCTCACTAGTGAGTGCCAGACAATCGGTGCTGCTCAGCTGTTGCAGCCCGACCAGCGAGAGCTGAAGCAGGGCGAGGCATCGCCTAACCTGGGAAGCGCAAGGGGGAAGGGAATCCCTTTTCCTAACCAGGGGAACTGAGACACA
>NW_012116788.1:435868-446511 GCF_000951035.1 Colobus angolensis palliatus | reverse complement strand
CTAGAACTTAAAGTATAATAAAAAAATAAATAAATAAATAAAAAGTAAAAAAAATAAACAAGGGAAAATAACTGAAAAAAAAAAATCTGCCCTATAGAAAAAATGGATCTAAGAGATTTTACAGAATATTTTATTCAATGGCTGTAGAATACACATTTTTCTCCTCAGGACGTGAATCATTCTCAAAGGTAGATTATATGTTATATCACAGAAGATGTCTGAAATTCAAAAAATAAAAATAAAATAATATCAAGCATTTTATATGACCTCAGTAAAATAAAACTAAAAATCAATTAAGATGAGACATTTTGGAAACTGTAAAAACCCATGAATATTAAACAATATGTTCTTGTATGACCAGTGGGTCACTTAATGAATTAAGAACAAAATTGAAATTTTTTGAAGCAAATGGTAATGAAAATACAACATAATAAAACCAATAAGATACATTGAAAGTAGCACTAAGAAGTTCATAGCTATAAGCACTTACATCAAAAAAGGAGAAAAACTTGACATAAATAATTTAATGATGCCTCTTAAAGAAAGAAATGCATAAGCAAACCCAACCCAAATTTAGTAAAGGAAAAGAAATAAGATATATATCAGAGCAGAAATAAATACAATTGAAAGAATGAAACAATGCAAAAGACCGATGAAGTGAAAATTTTTTGAAAAGATAAACAAAATTGACCATCATTTAGCCAATTGGAAAACAGGGAGGAAAAGCAAATACAATCAGAGATGAAAAAGGAGCCATTACGACCAATACTGAAGAAAATCAAAGGATTATTCATGGCTATTATGAGTGACTATATGTCAATTGATTGGATTATTTAGAAAAATGAGATAAATTCCAAGACACATACAACCTACCAAAATTGAACAAGGAGGTAATTCAAAACCTGAACAGACACATAACAAGTAACAAGATCTAAAGCATAATAGAAAAAATCATAGCAAAAAACAAACAAACAAAAAAAACTATAAGCAGAGCTATTATAGGATCCATCAATACCACTCCGTGATATATATCCAAAAGAAAGTGAATCAGTGTATCAAAGAGATATCTGCACTCTTAATTTTATTGCAACATTATTTACAGTAGCCAAAATTTGGAAGCAACACAAATGTCCATCAACACATGAGTGGATAAAGAAAATGTGGTACATACACATTATAAAGTACTATTCGGCCATTAAAAAAGAGATTCTATTGCTTGCAACAACAGCTCCAGAGGTCGTTATGTTGAATAAAATAAACCAGGCACAGAAAGACTAACTTCACGTTTTCACTTATCTGTCGGAGCTAAAAATTAAAGCAATTGAAGTCATGAAGATATGGACTGGATAGTTACAAGAGCCTTGGAAGGGGACTGGAGGAGTGGAGGAAAAATGAAGATTGTTAATGGGTACAAAAGATAGAGTGAACGAGACCTAGTGTTTGTTAGCAGAACAGTGTGGCTGCAGTTAACAATTATTTAACTGTACCTTTAAAAATAATTAGAAGAGTATAATTATATTGTAATACAAAGGATAAATGCTTGAAGTGACAGATACCATTTTTACCCTGATGTGATTATTATGTATTCTGTAAATGTATAGTAGCAAAATACCTCATATCCCTCATAAATATATAAACCTACTACGTACTCATACAAATTAAAAATTGAAAAAATAATTTTCAAAAAGCATTTCCTTGATTCTTAAAAGGATGGTGTGAAAAAAACAGGACAGGTTTTACACCTCTGTTTTATCAATTATATTTCAATATTGACCAAAGCATAAGAAAAATATTTTTGCTTGCTGAATTATTTTATGATGAACCATAGTGAAATAGCTCCATTGTCTGGGGTATGTACCCTGGCTCTTGGTATCAGTCGAGAAAAAATTCAGGACACAGATACACAGGAGGAGTGAGTTTTGGAGTAGAAAGTTTAATAGAAAAAGAAGAAAAGAGAGAAAAAGCTTCCCCATGCTGAGAAAGCCCAAAAGAGGGTCTCCAAGCAGAAAAAAAGGACTGGCTTGAGCTTTATAATCCAGTTTGAGGAGGCGGTATCTGATTTTCATAGGGCTCATAGATTGGTTTCATAAATTATGATGTCCACATAGAGCACAGGGAATGCTGGTCACCCCACTCTAATATTATTATGCAAATGGGCATTCCAGTTTATCTGCACCATTTGTCTGCTTCTTATTGTACTCGTGACTGACAAAGAGAAGAAAAGATGGAGCTGCCATCTTGAACATGATTGATACAACTGCTGTTATCTATGTCTGCAGCTTGATTTTACAGGTGGCTCTTCTTTAGAAAGGAAAATACTTTGGGGCTACTTTTCATTAAAAAGACATCTTACCAAGGACTCCCATACTCTTACTATGTGCCTAAGTAATTTCTTCTTAACTCCTGTATCATACTCCACTCTAGAGCGGTAAACCTAACTGCTGTTAGGGGTGCTGGATGATGACTCTTTCTGGCTACTTCCTGCTGAAAAGGGGTGTCATGTGGGGAACAGCAGCTAGGGCTCCTCCTAGGATTGATCTAAGGGTCCCCAGAAGAAAGGCAATTTGCCATAAATTATTTATTTTACCAAAATGAAGGCTCAAAAACTAAAACCTTCCATTAGCCTTTACTATTACATGAAAATCTTGTTCAGAACTAAATTTTACCCTCCCACTAGTTTATTAATGTCAACCCCAATTTGTTTAAATGAAACCTTATAGAGGATTCCATCTAATTTTAATCAATTTGACCATGAGGTGAAATATTTACAAATCCTTCATAACCCTTTGACTAAAGGGCAAATCAGTATCTTAAGAACTTCTTGCTGTGTTTTTACTCGAATGCTCAATTTATGAAAAGATCATAAATACCCTTTTGAGTTTGATTAATGTTTACTCATTTTTGCAAGATTAATTTTTACAATCTTTCTACAACTGGCTTAAGCCTCTAGCTCTATCTTAACAAATTTAACACAATCTATCATCTTTGGACAAAATTTACATTTCTATGCTTTGTTATAATCTTTTAATAAAAAAACACATTTTATTGTTTTTATATGCCTTGAATGTAATGTTGTTTAGTGATCTCAAATACATGTTGCACTTTTTTTTTTTAATTATAATTTAAGTTGTACGGTACTTGTGCACAGTGTTCAGGTTTGTTATATCTGTATATATGTGCCAGGTTGGTGTGCTGCACCCATTAACTCGTCATTTACATTACGTATATCTCCTAATGCTATCCCTTCCCCCTCCCCCCAACCCAGTGTGTGATGTTCCCCTTCCTCTGTCCAAGTGATCTCATTGTTCAGTTCCCCCCCATAAGTGAGAACATGCGGTATTTGGTTTTCTGTTCTTGTGATAGTTTGCTGAGAATGATGCTTTCCAGCTGCAGCCATGTCTCTACAAAGGACACAAACTCATCCGTTTTTATGGCTGCATAGTATTCCGTGGTGTATATGTGCCACATTTTCTGAATCCAGTCTGTCACTAACAGACATATGGGTTGATTCCAAGTCTTTGCTATTGTGAATAGTGCCACAATAAACATATTTGTATGTGTCTCTATAGCAGCATGATTTATAATCCTTTGGGTATATCCCTAGTAATGGGATGGCTGGGTCAAATGGTATTTCTAGTTCTAGATCCTTGAGGAATCGCCACAGTTTTCCACAATGGTTGAACTAGTTTACAGTCCCACCAACAGTGTAAAAGTGTTTCTAATTCTCCACATCCTCTCCAGCACTTGTTGTTTACTGTAGATTTTTTAATGATTGCCATTCTAACTGGTGTGAGATGTTATCTCATTGTGGTTTTGATTTGCATTTCTCTGATGGCGAGTGATGATGAGCATTTTTTTCATGTGTCTGTTGGCTGTATGAATGTCTTCTTTTGATAAATGTCTGTTCATATCCTTCACTCACTTTTTGATGGGGTTGATTTTTTCTTGTAAATTTGTTTGAATTCTTTGTCAATTCTGTACATTAGTCCTTTGTCAGATGAGTAGACTGCAAAAGTTTTCTCCCATTCTGTAGGTTGCCTGTTCACTCTGATGGTAGTTTCTTTTGCTGTGCAGAAGCTCTTTAGTTTAATTAGATCCCATTTGTCAATTTTGGCTTTTGTTGCTGTTGCTTTTGGTATTTTAGACATGAAGTCCTTGCCCATGCCTATGTCCTGAATGGTATGACCTAGGTTTCCTTCTAGGGTTTTTATGATATTAGGTCTAACATTTAAGTCTCTAATCTATCTTGAATTACCTTTTGTATAAGGAGTAAGGAAAGGATCCAGTTTCAGCTTTCTACTTATGGCTAGCCAATTTTCCCAGCACCATTTATTAAATAGGGAATCCTTTCCCCATTTTTAACTTTTAGCAACTTTCATTTTTGGAGAGAAACCTGGTTAGTAAGCGATTTTAATTACGCACCAGGTATGGAGCCTAGGACCCAAACAGAGGTGCAGATAAGATCTAACTCTTCAGTGTCTAGCTACATGTGTCCCAGGCCTTACCCATCTTTAAAGCAGGTAGAATACAACCTTGGAACATTTAACAAATCTAGAATCTGAGTTTTATTATTTAGACCACCTATTTGCATTTCGATGACACTTGCATTTTACCAAAAATCCTTAAACTATTTTTATTTGTTAAAGATTAAAGTCACATGAACTAAGAAATATTTAAGTGCTTATTTCTCTTTAATACAATCAATTAGAGTTCTTTTTACAGACATTACACACAACACCTATATAGCAACACAGACAGAGACTGAGCACTTGTGAAGATTTTTCATTTGCCAGTTTCTTAATTGGATTACTGGTTTCAGACTGGACTCCTTGGAGGAACAGGGCCAGGACGGCATGCATTTTTAGAGCCTAATAAGCAGGCACATCTGAAGGCAAAGATAGATTCCTAAAATTAAGGGTGACATTTTATACTGGATCTTGGGTCTCCAAAATGAAGACTGTAGTGCATCTACTATGCATTTCATTGCAAAGCAACCCAAAGCCAATCAGCTTATTTTGTAATTAGCTCACTCCCCATAGGAGTCTCATCTCTTAGTGGGGCGTGGGAATGTTTTCATATCATTCATGTGTCCAAGAGCATACTTCTCTGATTTATTACTATTAGTCATCCCTTAAAGGGTATTTTCTATCTAATTATTACACACCAAAATTCTCTCATAATGTAAAGTAATTTGATACTCCCAAAATTCAAAAGGGTCAGATAATACAATGCATAACAGAACAGAGCCTTTGATTTTGAGAAGAAACGATGTGCTTTTCTGAGCATTTCATGAGGAAAACAGAGGTTGTTTTCTGTTTTTTGTTTCGTTTTCCTCAAAACTGGGTTTGTGGCACCTCCTCTGTTTCTCATGGAGTCCTATGCTACCAGAAGCTATCTTAGGGTCTCTTATGCATGTCTTAAGAGTGGCAAAACAAAAAAGTGGAGATGCAAGAAGAGAAAAAGCTAAAGGTCTTTAAAATACACTTATAACTTGAATATCCACTTTCAATTAAGCTGAGCACTCTTCAGGAAAATCCTTTTTAATCCTTGTTACTCAACTTTAGCCATACCAAGTAGTTAAGATTTTTAGCTTTTAAATTTTATAAAAAGTAATCTCACAAGTGAAACTGTGTCCGGAATTGGTGGGTTCTTCATCTCACTGACTTCAAGAATGAACCCATGAACCCTCACGGTGAGTGTTACAGTTCTTAAAGAGGATAGCCCAGAGTTTGTTCCTTCAGATGTTCAGATGTGTCTGCAGTTTCTTCCTTCTGGAGGGTTTGTGGTCTTGCTGGCTTCAGGAGTGAAGCTGCAAACCTTCACAGTGAGTGTTACAGCTCTTAAGGCAGCACATCTGTGTGTTTGTTCCTCCTGTCTGGAGTTGTTCATTCCTCCCGGTGGGATGATGGTCTTGCTGGTCACAGGAGTGAAGCTGCAGACTTCACCGTGTTACAGCTCATAAATGTGGCATGTACCCAAACAGTGAGCAGCAGCAAGATTTATTGCAAAGAGCAAAAGAACAAATCTTCCACAATGTGGAAGATGACCCAAGCGGGTTGCCGCTGGCTAGCTCTGGGAGTCTGCTTTTATTCCCTTATCTGGCCCCACCCACATCCTGCTGATTGGTCCATTTTACAGAGAGCTGACTGGACCATTTTGACAGGGTGTTGATTGGTGCGTTTACAATCCCTGAGCTAGACAGAGTGCTAGATAGAAAAGTTCTCCAAGTCCCCACTAGGTTAGCTAGATACAGAGTACTGTACTGATTCATGTATTTACAAACCCTGAGCTAGACA
Source organism: Colobus angolensis palliatus (assembly GCF_000951035.1). Classification (NCBI taxonomy): domain Eukaryota; kingdom Metazoa; phylum Chordata; class Mammalia; order Primates; family Cercopithecidae; genus Colobus; species Colobus angolensis. The sequence continues at coordinate 440,215 of NW_012116788.1, read as the reverse complement.
CAGAGTGCTGACTGGTGCATTTACAATCCTTTTACTAGAAACAGAGTGCTAGACGGAAAAGTTCTCCAAGTCCCCACTAGGTTAGCTAGATACAGAGTACTGATTGGTGTATTTACAAACCCTGAGTTAGACACAGGGTGCTTATTGGTGCGTTTAGGATCCCTCAGTTAGCCATAAAAGTTCTCCAAGTCCCCACTAGGTTAGCTAGATACAGAGAACTGTACTGATTGGTGTATTTACGAACCCTGAACTAGACACAGGGTGTTGATTGGTGTATTTACAATCCCTTAGCTAGACATAAAGGTTCTCCAAGTCCCCACTAGACCCAGGAGCTCAGCTGGCTTCACCTAGTGGATCCTGCATGGGAGCCGGGGTCGGAGCTGCCTGTCAGTCCCATGCAGTGCAAGCCTACTCCTCAGCCCCTGGGCGGTTGATGGGACCGAGCGCCACAGAGCAGGGGGCGGCGCTCCTCAGGTAGGGTCAGGCCTCTGGAGAGCCCACTGTGGGGCGGGGGCTTCCAGCATGGCAGGCTGCAGGTCCGGAGCCCTGCCCCGCGGGGAGGCAACTGAGGTCCAGTGAGAACTCGAGCGCAGCACCAGCAGGCTAGCACTGCTAGGGGATCAGGCACACCCACTGCAGCTTCTCACCCGGGTGCTAAGCCCCTCACTGTGCTGGCCCATCACCGGCTGGCCACTCTGAGTGCGTGGCCGTCTGAGCCCATGCCCGTGCCCGCTGGGACTCTCGTTGGACTGTGAGCGCCGGGTGCAGCCCCGGTTCCTGCAAACGCCTCTCCCTCCACACCTCCAGGCAATCAGAGGGAGCCGGCTCCTGCCTCGGCTACCCCAGAGAGGTGCTCCCACAGTGCTCCCACAGTGCTCCCACAGTGCCTTGGTGGGCTGAAGGGCTCCTCAAGCACTGCCAGAGTGGATGCTGAGGCTGAGGAGTCACTGCGCAAGGGCTGCTAGCATGTTGTCACCTCTCAAAACCAACAACCCTCAACTAGGTTATGACTTAACCATGAGTGTACAAGGTATTTTCAAAGGGGTGATAGGCAGCTTTTGAAGCTATCATTGCAAAATTGTGACTGAGAGAATGAAAGTGATCCAATCCAAACAACTTCATTTTGTTTCTAGCCACCAAGCTGTCCTTGCCCATCCCTGGGCATAGGCTAAACCAACTTTGGAGGAGTCTGTTTTATAGTTGAGAGTCTAAAACAAAGATGATACTAGCCCCTTCTTAAAATACTTCCTCTTACCTGGGGACCAGACCAAGAAACTAGCCATAATGTTAGAAACCATGGCTTAGGAGTCATGCAGCTGGAGGCTACAAGATTGACCCTCTCTAAACTGCCCTCAAGATCAGTGCTTAAGATATTTTGTAAACTGTGCCCTTGATGGATCCGATGTCACCACCCAGATGGACAAACTGGCTTATCTGATTTTGTGGCCCTCACCCAGGAACTGACTTAGCATAAGAAAACCACCACCATTGTAATAGGGCAGAGACTAAAAGTATTGCCATGTGGTTACAGGTCATGTTCCCAATGACATAAAACAAGATGGAGGCCTGTAGCTGTGTTTGTTGAACTGCTTTGAACAGCAGGCTTACAGGGTCCTGGGCCTGCATCCTAACCTAAGATACCCTTTCTTTGACAGAACTATACAGAAAGACATGCAAAGCAAACTAGATTATCTACAGATTAAGACCACCCTCACAAATCCTTTTTCATTAATTCTAACTTTACAGATAATATAAACAATGATCCTTATCTCTTTTACTGGTTTCCACAGGAACAGAGAGGCCAAAAGCCTGGCTGGTAAGAAACTTTTACCCTTTTGCCAGCATATCAGGCTTCTGGGTTCCCTTCTCCCTAGCTCAACTCTAAGCCACGTATGTTAAAGTTTGGGAAATGAACTTTTCGTAGTTTGGAAGAAAATAATAATAATAGAAGCCATTTAAAACTGTGAAAGAAGGAAAAGCACCATGCACCTGAATTAAATTGTGGAAAGCTTCTATATACCTGTCAGGGTTGTCAGAAAATTGGCCTAAGTCTCATTTTATTTACCTAAGGTCCTGCAATGAGAAGGGAAACTGAAGGGGCCCCAAATAAGGGGGAATCCTCAGGTGGTTTCCTGGAAGTTGCTTCTCTAATTTTGGAACCATTGTCTTTGGGCCTGCCCAATGTGATTGCTAAAATAAGCTGGGTTTATCTTACAACACTTGCAAAAATTTAGTAAAAATGCCATACCCTTATGCAAAAAAAAAAAAAAAAAAAAAAAGGTCACTGTTCCCTTCAAAGTCCTGAGGTTAAGCAAGCTCCAGTGTTTTAGAGTACACTCCAGAGGGGTGCAAGATGAAGATAATCTGTTACCCATCTAGAAAGAGAAATGAGGGAAGGCATCCCTTTAGTCCCCTTCTCTTCTGTATGTGACTCTAGGTGGAGAAGAGAACAGTGTGGGGATACCCCTGACTATTTTTCCTCCCTGGTTTCTGGGTCCCAGCATCCTGTGAAATATGCTGCCCATGCCTGAAGGTGTGACTCTTCAAGCCACGGCACCAGGGAAATTACACTTCTGAGCCCAGTCATGCCTACGTAAGTAGTCCTAGCCATCTGCCTAGTATTTCCCTTTGACTTCCTAGACTTGTGTGACCTGCCTGGCTCCCCCAAAAATGCATCTTGCGAGAGACTGTAATGGTTGCCTTTGGGCCAGGCTTCTTTAACAGAGGTAATGTGCTAGATTGCCTGCTGTTTGAGCTCGTGCTAAACTAAAACATTTACCCTTAGAAAAATGGTTCCAGTTAACTTCTGAACTTAAAATCCCCTTACTATTTAAGTACTGTTCTAATTGGAGACAGAGTTGGTGTCTTACAAGAAGATAGGGACCGAATGGTCATTTTCTTGCTGATGGGACAGTATCAGAACTAAAATTTGGCTATGGAGGACATTTTACTCCTAAATGCTGAAGGCAGAGCTTTCCAGTTCACAGAAGGGGCTTAGTGCCTGATTTCCAGTGGCACACAAAGAAAGCTGCACTATACAACAAAGGATCAGTAATATGCCTCTTGAAGAGGATTTCTATTTCTACTAGGTGGTGGTGTTGGCTTAGAATTACCGTGTGCTCACCAGAGAAATGGTAGAGAGAGCATAAGCTTTTGAATTACTTCCTGCCACCTTTGCTGATCTTTCCTAACAGATCTGTTTCCCTGAACTGTAAAAATTCCCGTACATCACATACAGGGAGAGAATAGGCACAACGAACATAGATAGACAAGAAGCAAAGTTTGGCAACAGGATAGTTGGAAAAGAGCCTTCAGACTTAAGAAGGTTTGCTCCTTAATTACCACTCCAATGTTTCTATATTTGGTTTTGATCCAGACCCCAAGAGATAACCCAAAATGAACCAATTCTGTTTTCTGGGGTCTCTTCCCTGGGTTTTGGTCTCTGTCAAGAAGGAATTCAGGACACAGAACACATGAGGAGTGGGTTTTGGGGTGGAAAGTTGAATAGAAAAGAAGAAAACAGAGAGAAAAACCTTCCTCATATTGAGAAAGACCAAAAGAGAGCCTCCTCCAAGCAGAAAAAAAGGACCATCCGGTATGAATGCTCTAAGTTTTATAGTCCTGTTTGAGGAGGTGGTGTCAGATTTACACAGGACTCATCAATTTGTTCAATCAGTTATGACATCTACACAGTGCATGCAGAAGGCTGGTCACCCCACCCTAATCTTATTATGCAAATAGGCATTCCAGTTTATTGGCACTATCTTGTCTGCTTCCCCCTTTTTTTTTTGGAGGGGGATTGTGGAGTCTGGCTGACAAAGAGAAGGGAAAATGGAGCAGCCGTCTTGAACATGATTGGCACAACTGTTGGTATCTATGTCTGCAGCTCGATTTTACAGGCTGCTCTTCATTAGAAAGGAAAATAATTTGGGGCTGCTTTTCATTAAAAAGAAAAACGTTACTTAGGACTCCCATGACCTTAGAAGCTGCCTTAAGTAATTTCTTCTTAACTCCTATATCAACATGAAACACATAATTATGAAAATAAAAACCTTAGTAATATATTATCAAAATATATTATCAAATTCATCCATGAATCTATGTATTAAAAAGTTGCTTTTTAAATAATCAGTTATGGGGGGCAGAGCAAGATGGGCGAATAGGAACAGCTCCAGTCTCCAGCTTACAGCGCGAGTGACACAGAAGACAGGTGATTTCTGTATTTTCAACTGAGGTACTGGGTTCATCTTACTGGGGAGTGCTGGGTAATTGGTGCTGGCCAGCTGTTGCAGCCTGACCAGTGAGAGCTGAAGCAGGGTGAGACATCCCCTCACCTGGGAAGTGCAA